>NC_056735.1:1694916264-1695108764 GCF_019279795.1 Protopterus annectens
TGCAAGCATCGATAGCCATAATTCCCATATCAATGCCCTTTCCATCAAACCAGAATCGCTTAAAGTAATATCTTTATTAGCCTTTGTGGTTGGAAAATCCAATGACTGGAAGGGGGCTCTTCCCCTGTTTCTGTATCTGGTTTGCTGTATACCTGGTTTGTGAGACAATATCACCTCCATATTTGGGACCTCAGCTTTGGAAGCTTCTGGCAATATAGGGGCTTTATGAAGTTCTTGGACTTCAGTGGGTTGTTTCCCCCTAGAATCTTCCTCAGAATTAGCAATGCAAGTAAAATCCTTTACCGCATAACACATGTAATACAAAAAACTCCACAAGGGTATGCCTCTTTCCTCAGCACATTTCTTGATAAGACATATTTTCAGTAGATGATTCAGTTATAAGTAAAAAAAAAAAAGATGTGAAATATAGAACATAGTTGGGGGATACTCATTCTATATTCAATATACTTTTCTGTTAAACTTTTCATTCCAAACTTGCTCCCTGCTACTTAGCTGTCAATGCAAAGCTATCCTTCCCTGACATATATCTATCTTTTCATCCAGCTTTTATCTCAAACATTGTATTGCACTTATAAGGGTTTACTTTATAATTCTTACACTTGTGTTGAACTGCTAATGACATTTTTCAATTACTTAAACTAAACATTTATATTTCATAACATAACATTTTCTTTACTGGAAAGACTTCTAAGTTGGCTGCACACTGATCAAGAGCATAACTTCAGCTCTCACAGTGTGAAAACAGAAACTGAGAAAAAGAAGTGCCATTAATTTTTTTTTTTAGTAAAATTCAGTTACTGGCTAGTAAATACACTGCCTGGATGCTAGCAAAGAAGAAATTGTGAAAACCTGAAAGAAAATCAAGCAGAAAAGGTGAAGGGAAAATACTGTCTGGGAAGGATTCTGCAGCTGTTCAGCAAAGAGCAGTTCAAGCTTCAGCTTTGATTCAAGAGATGGCTTTCAGTAATTTTGAAGAAAATAATAAATCAGATGTACTAAGAGGTGATTAAAATAAATTAAACATTGATGAAATATATCAATTTAAATGACATAAGGCTGGAAAAAGAAGCTTTAAATAACCATCCAATAAACTGATAATACTGCAAAAATTAGAGATGACAGGAATAAAAAGGTGGCTGAGTATGATGTTTCTGAAGAAGAGCTATTTAAAAAACAGAGTTTGAAGAAAGAGTGCACAGACAAAACCTTAGATTTTCTGCTGTACCAGAGAAACTGGAAGGAACAGACTGTATTCATTTTATGAAACCACAAATAAGCAACTGGACTGGTGTTCCAAAGAAGAATTTGTTAATTGAAAAGGCACATCAGATGTCTGCTCCAAACTTGGCCATTAGAAAGCAGTTAAGACCTATAATGATGCAATTATACCAGTAGAAAGAGTTGATCCTGACAAAAGTATGGTAGAAGTGCAAAGTGTTAAATACAGAAGACAGCAGAGTATTTGTAAAAAATGATTATTCACTGTGCACCAGGCAGAAGAATAGCAAATTTATCCCAGCAATCATGGAATGTAGAGAGGCAGGCATGAGATTCAAGCTGCTATATCCAGCTGTCTTCAAAGTGTATTTTCCTGGAGGATCTAAGTCATGTTTGAAGAACATGCTAAGGAGGAAATTAAAAAGCTGCATGACATAAACAGTAAAACAGTTTTGTATAGTGTGCAGTCAAGGGCATTTTAGATGTGGGGAGAGTCTTTTCAGTGACTGTTGTATGTGTTAAATATATTAAAGTAAACAAGTGCTTTTTTAGTTGTAAGTAATATATATTTTACAGTATAACAAGAGAAAAAAGGTTGAACAAAAGCAGGTTTAATGTTCATATGTTGTGATCTTGGGTGTCTGGGGTGGGGTGGGATATAAAAGTGCACTGATTATATTATCTTTTATGTAGAAGTAGGATATTTTCTCTTTTTATTTTACAAGGGTGAATGACTAGATTGCTACCTTTGGCTTAAGCTCTAAACGGGTAGTTTTGTAACCATGTAGGCTTAAAAATAAGACAAAATGATGAAAGCTGTGAAGGGTGCCAGCCTAGCCAGATAGAATTTGGTACATAATTCTGTTGTTTGTAAACATGGATGGAAACTTCAAGCTTGTTTTCTTAAATTAAAGAATATGCTGTGAAATGTTGAACTTAAAACAATGTAGCAACATTGTCCTCTGCTGTAAAGAAAGCTAAGTCAAGCATTTCATGTCTGTCCCTTTGAAGTTAAAATTTGGAGTTGATGAGTCTGGAGTGAAGCATCCTGCCTATTGTTTTAACTTAAGGAATAATTACTAGAGTTTACATGTGGAATGTCTTTTATGGCTGTAGTTTCCTGCATGTGTAAGATAACAAGAATGCAGTTTCTGTTAGCCTGGGAACCCCAGGAAAGTGTGAAAAAAAGGATGTAATGTAAATCAGAACTGCAATTTCAATTTAAAAAGAGAGAACCAGAGAGGAATAAGCATTTTTGTCCTGACCATCCAACTCGTCAGCACTCTGCCTGTTTTCTTATGTAACTTATCTCAGACATGTGTTTTCTTTTAGAAATAGCTAGGAACTAGACAGATGAGACTAAGTGTTTTTCTGTGATGTCAGAGCTGTACTACTGAATTATTTTAAGTATTTCTCTGTGATCTCTGAACTCTTGACTAGCACTGTGTAATAAGAAGTATTGTGTTGTGTTTTTATTATTTATTATTAAATATTTTAAAACCTTTTCAACTGTAGCTGTTTTGTGTAGAGATCATTTAAGCTCTAGAGTACATTGCATATTTATAGTGATTACTGTACTAAGTCATTCTAATAAGCCTGACTGTTTAGTTATACTGCCAATTGGATAATAATATTGCACAGTAATAATTGGACACCCTTTTAAGGGCCTTTGAGTAGCTGATAATTATTAGTGGGTGATGGCAGGGTACTACCGTATAATCTGGGAAAAGGGGGCACAGCTGGAGAACCTGTGCCAGCCTTGCCAGGAGTGTCTGTGTAGTTGTACAAACTCTTCTCAAAGTGTGTGTGTGTGTCAGCTACTTGGGCAGGGACATGAAGCACTGGTTGGACAGAGAGGGTGCTGGAGATTTTAGCTTGCCCATCTGACTGAGATCTGGACCTTATAGCTGTGCCAGTGGGGTGTCTTATTGGGGACCTGGAGAGCAAGGAAGTGACCAGCCCCGGACTGACTGTGATCTCTGTGTGCTCATAAGGGAAATTGCACTTTACTGTGTGCATTTGTTATCCTTTCTTCATATATGAGATGCCCTCTCTGGTGTTTGTGATGAGGATTGAGGCTCCTTGATTGCTGGGCCAGGGCACAGGCATCACAAAAGTCATGAAAATGCTAAGCTTCGCGCAGCTACAAAAATATTAGCTTGCTTGGTTTCTACTGGCAAATATTCAGTGGAGTCAGATATCTGCCGTTGAGAGCAGCTGTGCATTCTTTTCTGAGTGAACTTTACACTCATTGCTGAGTAGATTTCCATGGAGACAAACTGTCTGCAGGTGCAAGCAGTTCATTTTGAGAATTCTGATAATCTTTGCTGAGGGAAATGCAAACTTTAAAGGTGCAATGGCAAACAGTTCAGTGAAAAAAATTAAGTTTGAAATTATGAGAAGTGAGTAACAGGGTAAGAGCCTCTTTAGCAGCCTTAATACTTTAATGCGGTTAATAGAACATTGCACAATTTAGTTTTATTTAAAGACAGTCAGTAAGTTTTTTCTTGGGGATAACATTTTATGTTTTCTGAAAGCACTACATTTTCTTTAATGGTTAGTCAGCTTTACACATGATTCTGCTTTTCCTAATCTTAGCTGAAGGTTCTGTGCTATAGACTGGCTAAAACACTATCTGTGTGGCATCAGACATCGGTGACTGAGCCAATTTACTAGACACATGACTTTTTCTGGACTATGATGTGCTAACAGAATGCAGTTTCTAGCCATTGCCCATTCCAGTACTCACAAGCCATTGCAGCAGCAAGGAGGGAATAGGAGTGAGCAGCTCCCTGCTTTTTCAAATACAAAATCACAGCCATGCTGTCGCTGTTGATTTCTATCAAGCCTAGAGGGAGAGAATACTGAAACACCTGTAAACTTAGCAGAATGTTTTTCATTACAGAACAGAATGATGTTTGTAATAATAAACCTTGAAGCATCTGCCCTTGAAAATGACCCATCACCCTAAGGTAGAAGTATTTAAGGTGACAACCATACTTGGAGTGGTGCCTAAAATTGGCTAGCATTGAGTCAGTTTTTTTTCCTTTTCTTTTGCATCTATCAATATACAATCTTGAAATTTTGATTGAAAGAGACATGGGATCTGAAAGCTGTTTCCAGTCAAAACCTGGCAATGTGCATCATGTTAATAGCAGAATGGTAGAATATGATCTGAAGGAAGAAAAGCCTTGCATGCTAGAGTATCTAGTGTCTCCCCTAATTAATATGTTGTAGTGTTGAATGAAATACCTATGAACTAGAACAGATGTAGGCGCATCTCTATGTCAAAGACAAGACCAGTGTTAGAATGGCTAGAAGCCAGTCATTCAGTTAGGGGAAACTCTTTGACTACTAGTAGCCTCTGGCTCTCTGTAGCTGTGCATGTGTACTTAGCAAAATGGAAGCATCTGGATCTGGTAATGATTGATTCCTACACAGAAGTATAAAAAACTTCTGGTCTTCTTAGTGATTTTGCTGTATAGGTAGGCATATTGGAGGTCCAAAGGGCTAACACAGTTTCCTTCAGACAGACAGAGAAAGATGGACTGCACCACAACCACTCAAAAGGACTCCTTTGGAATGAATTGATTTAGGCTACTTAGATTATTACCCTGACACCCTTGTGGAATGAATTGATTTAGGCTGCTCAGTCTGAGTATTGGTCTGAGAGCCGTTGTTTTCTTTGTAAGTAAAAATTCTTGAGTAATATCCATGCCCTTTCTGGTATGGTTGGGCTTCTTGGATGGCTCATTTGTAAACAGGTTTAATTCCTTTTTTTGGCTGCACTCTTTTGATGGGGTGGGACATCTTTTATGGGAAGATAGTGCAGTTGAGGCTGAGAAGGTGTGTGGAAATGGATCATGTAGGCTGATAATATTATTGTTCTGACCTACTTTCTCTGTGTGATGGCCATCCACACAGAAAATGGAAGGACAGACAGCCCCCAACTTCTTCCAGAGTGGTACCGATGATGCCACCTGTCTTTTTTTTTCTAAATTATCTTGATATTGAGTGGTTTGTCCAGTTGTCCCTTTTTTTCTGTGAAGAATCTTGAATTCACAGGATCTGGACTGCTCCTGCCTTCACTTGCAGCTGATTGGTTCAATGTGACTTGATATATGCAAGCTGACAACAAATCAAGAGGAAGAAAACTGAGAATAAGACTCCTGCATGTGAGAAGGACACACACACAACTGTAGAATGTGGTCTGGCACCATTTTTGGATAGTTAGCAATTGTGAACAACTACTAATGTATTGCTGTGTCAAACTGTGTAGTATTTAGGCTGGAAGCATCTGTGAGAGACAGAGTTGGCCTTGGTCTTCTTGTTCATGAGGACTATTGTATTCCATGTGTTTTTGACTACTGTATGCTGGAATTGCAACAGCACCATTTCATCAATTGTAAAATTGTAAGTTTACATTTTATTTTATTTTGTAGCAAACAGGTAGCAAAGTAAAACACAGTGATATGTGCTGCTTGTGTAGTGTGTTGTACCCAGACAGTACAAAGGCCAACATCAGAGACAGATTTTAAAATTTATATATCATTATTGGCTTGCAGCATATGAAAATGAACTACTTGGGATTCTGAGCAATGTAGCCATCCCTCTAAGAAAACATTGTGATTATATAATTTGTTGGGGGACCCTTGTTGCTCTGCTGTGATCATTTCTTTTAAATATTTCTCTTACTAACCTAGAAAGTTGTTAGAATAACAAGGTTTGCATTAGCAAGCATTTTCTGAAAAGTATGAAATTTGAAACTGAAGTAAACATTTATTTTAAAATTTGGAGTTCCCAGTTTATTCTCACCTTCTTAAAATCCTCTTATTAGCCTTTCAGTTGTGTACTCTGAAGAATTGTTACTTATTTACTCAGACTCTCCATATGATTTATTCTTGTGTTATCTTTTGCATTTACTAGAAGTGGTTTACTATCAGATGTGCGATTGCACCTTGTGCGAGTTATTATATTCCTGAACTAAAGAAGTGAAAAAAAAAAAAAAAAAGAACGACTGCAAAACATGTTGAAAGCGGAAGTGGAGAATGTCATATTTGACATTTTTTGAACATTCTCCACACTTCCGCAAGGTATAGTGTCCTGCAAAACACAGTAAAGAAAATTTTTGCAGGGGGGCAAGCCCCCCTCACAACCCCTGCTACTTATATATACAAACTCCGAGATTGCACTACATTGAGGTAAAGGGTACATTTCACGATCCCCACTATAGTGCGATCTACATTAAAATGTTGAAATGCACAACAGCGAATGATGTAGTGCATTTGCTGTTTTGCATTTCAACATTTTTTTTCGTTCTTTCAATACTATCGAATTGGGCATTCGTACTAACATAAATTGAACAAAGGCTGATCACCCTTTTGATAGTAAACCACTAGGTGTATATCATAATGGTTGATGTGTGAAGTGTTATTAATATAGTAGTGCATATAATCATTCCCTCAGCTCTATATTCAAGCAGCTGAGTAATGTTAATGCTTACATGACAGGTGTGGAACTGTGGGCTTAATGTCCCTCTTTTATGGTCTTGTTCAACAATGTTTGCTTGTATCTTTTTCATACTGTTACCTTATTGCTAACAATTAATGTTTTTTGCCTTTTTTTAATTATTCTTCTTTCTGTATTCTGTAAAGGTGATAATGAATGAACAGAAAGTATGCTGTCACCATCACAATTATGGAGGGAGGGGTTTGACAGAGTGAGGAGGATGACAGAAGAGTGCAATCCATTGACTGCAATTTGCATTTCAATGGCTGATGATAATAAATGCCATTTATTTTTGAAAGAAATACCTCAAAAAGAGAGAGACTAGGTAGTGCATACTGGATTACTGTTTATTGCCATTATTTTAGGCAGGAAGCTGTGACAGAGAGAGTTGGCCTTGGATTGCTCTGGAAACTTGTGGTTGATTTCTTGTGTCAGAGTTTTGACCATGTGGCATTGTGTACATTGGAATTGCACTGCAGCACCAACAATATTAAATATTTTTCTACAGACAAATTGTAGGTTACATTTTTTTAACTTCATTTTTATTATTAGAGACCAGATGGCATAATGGTTAAGGCCTTTCTCTCCCATGTACAAGGTAAAAGGTTTGATCCTGACCTCAGTCCAATGCCTGTTTGGAGTTTGCATGTTATCCATGTGTCTCTATGGGGTTGCTGTCACTTCTGAAAAACAAGCTGAGTGTTTTCATTTAAAACGCAACAAAAATGGAGTTGTGTACAGCAGCACAGACTTTACATAGTGGCCTATAGGGGGAAGAGTTGTACAGACTAACCACTTTGAGAACATATTGTGGTGCACGGTATTATTAAGAAAGGAGAACATGGATTACAGATTGTGTACCATGTCAGGGCTAGCCACCTGATGGTGTAAAATATGGCTCTCAGTGATCAATGTTGCCAAAATGGGCATGGGTATTTGCTGGTGATAAGTGGGTTGACGACCCAGCCTACTCCAACCTACACCAGGGAGACATGCTAATGGTGGGAGGGGTGTATGAGCCCCTATTGGCCCTGGGCCAGTAAGCTACTGGCCAGCCATCTGGTGTCCAGTTATTCAGCTTGGGTAACCTGGGATAGCTGTGTTGACATAAAACCAATCAATGTGCCAAACATGAACTAAGAACTGCTGCACTCAATGTAGGTTCACTGACAGGGTGGAAGCTAAGGAGAAGGCTGGACATTCTATGTATCCAGGAGACAAGAAGGAAGGCAGTGCAGCAAAGTCACTTGGCTTGGGATTCAGAGTCTCCTATTCAGGTAGAAGACAGTCTAGAAATGGTGTGGGAATTGTGGTGAGGGAGAGGCTTCAGAAAGCAATGAGAGATATCATCAGAATTAGTGACAGACTCATGGCAGTTGGACTCCAACCTAATGATAGGGCAGTATTCATAATCTCAGCCTATGCCCCACAGCATGGTTGTGACAGTGAGGAATAGAGTGCATTTGCACTGCAATTGCAGGACCTACTACAAGCACAACATGAATTGGTGTTGATGATGGGTGACCTGAATGCACATATCAGAAGAGACATAACAGAATATGAGGACTACCTTGGTTCATACAGGGTGGGCAACAGAAAAAAAGAAAGACAGACCATTGTAGTCACCAACACATGGTTCAGAAAGAGAGACAGTCACAAGATCACATGCAAGAGTGGACAACATGCAACTCTGGTAGACCTCCTCCTAATAAGGAAGGGGCATTGCAGTAAAGCAGCAATTGCAAAGTCATACCCCATGAAACAGTCAGCCCACAGCATAAACCACTGTTGCCACAATTAACCTCAAGCAGTGGTTAGAGAAGGCTGTTCTAGTCAAGAAATGTCTGGTCAACAAAGACCAGGCTGAAAACCTGGAAGATGACTGGAGAAAAAGCACAACAGTTCAAGGAATTACTAAGGGCTGTAGCATCTCAAGAAGATGAGGACATTTGGTGGAATTGAAGAAGAATGGCAGCACCTCAAAACAGCATGTGTGAGGACTTCAGAACAGATATGTGGCTCAGCCAAATATGGAAATAACGTACATAAGGAAAGCTGGTAGTAGGGATGCTTCTTGTGACCTCTGAAAGTTCAGGGTCTCTAGTCTCTTCATCAGAGGTCAGATCATATAAAAAGAAAGATGAGATAAGGGCTCTGATTCTGGTTCTACAGGCCTTTCATTCCCTTTTTCTTCCGAGTCCTCTGAAAATTTTCATGGGCAATACCACTGTGATGTAGTATATCAACAACTGTGTGGGGGGGGTACATGGTCTTTTCTTCTTTGCAGACTGACTCTTCAGGCCTGACATCTGGCTATCACTTATCACATGACTCTTCAGGCAGTTTACATTCCCTTCAGTGCACAATCTACTGGCCAACTCTCTGAGCAGGTCAGGAACACAGGCTCACAAATGGATACCATCTCATCCAGGATCTCTAAAGCAATTTCCTTTTGCTATTCCCTTCATGGCAAATGTCCTTATCTGTAAAGGTTCATTCTACTAGGGTGGTTGCTCCTTCTGGTATCTTTTTCAAGGGTTTGGACACCATTTCCATCCTTGAAGCTCCTACTTGGTCCTCTGTTCATACTTTTACTAAGCATTACAAACTGGATGTTGTTTCCAGGTTCAGGGCAGGCTTTGCCAGGGCTAACCTGCATGGGTTTTTAAGAGGGCTCTTCTGTGCCTTCCCTCTCCCAGTCTTCTTCTTAGCTCTTGAACTCTCCCTTCAGTGCAGAGTTCTGCAAAAGGGAGATGGAAAGACATAGTAGAGTTGTGTATAACCTTACCATAACAGAAGATGTCCTTCTCTTCAATGTTTCAATATTCACCCCTCCCCCCATTACATCTCTTACTCCTATCTTCTGTTACCCTCCTGGCTGAGGGGCTTTCATTTACTTTCCCTTCTAAACTTTTTTCTTCTCTATATACATGTTCCACAATGTCCTTGGGGTATTTTACCCCCCCCTGGAGCAATTCAGTTCTGAGTATTTGTGTCTGTGGGTCACTTTTGTGCCCTGTGCTGGGGGAGTGCATGTGATGCGTGGTGCATGTGGGATCTGGAGGCTTTGTTTTGCTGGCCAGAGGTTGAGGTGCCCTTGGTGGGAGATGCTTTCGGTGAAGAATACTGCAACAGTGAAGAAGAGAAGAATATCTCTACTGTTAGGTAAGACTTTCCACTAGTTGTGAACTGTTTTGGAGAGTAGCTGACATAGTGAATACTCGCACATCTGGTTCTTTAGGAATCATGAACTAAGAGCTGTGGCAGTGTGTACAGCCATTAATACATATTCTGTACTACAGTAGGGTAAATGACCATTAAAAAAAAGTTCTGCCTCACCAAGCTGCATAGTGAAAGTCAGCAGTATTTCATTTTTCTCACAGTAACTTGTACATAAATTAAATGTCTAAGGGCATACATTGTTATAGTTATTATATTTAATATAAACAATAAATTATGTTTTATGTAACTACTATATGTTTAACTGGAACTTAGTATAAGGTAATACAAGCAAATGGAGCTTTTCTCCCTGGGTAGCCACTGAAAATGGGTATTAGTCAGTCAGACTTTCCCAGTAAACAAAGACAAATAAATAAATATATAAATAAAATTGAGTTCACCATTCCTCATACTATATAACATAAAGCAGTCTGATAGTTGCCTTCATTGTGACTAACAAATAAATGAATAAATAAATAAGAACATAAAGCATCTATGTCCTGGCCATCCACAAAAAAGTACAACAGTTGAGTAGTGGGTGGTTTTGTAGACCTTTAACATGGTAAATGAGGATATTTATTTTCTAATATTTCAAGCCATCTAAAGTTAAACAATAAACTCTATGGTAGCATAGGTCAGTTGGTTAAGAAAACAAGTTACAGATTAACTGTCCTGCTGGCTGATTTTCACAGCTCAACCTGCTGCTGTATAAATCATCTGACAAAGCATTTCTCTTAGGTAGTTATGTCTGCAAAGGCTATGTTTCCCATTTAAAATTAGTTATAGTGTTTGATTAGCATGAACAATGAAAGACACATATTTTTGCCATTCCAGTATTTGAGTTACACTTGATTTGTGTTTTTCTTCTTTCTTATGTTTGCAAGAAATATGTTATACTATAAAGAATAGCTACAGTTATTTGCCCAGTGTACGCAGTTCAGGAGATCTCACTGTGTTAGAGTTTTATGACCTAAAATGCTAAGTAGAAGCAAACTGTCCTTAGAACGTAATCCTAATATGGCACTGTGCCCCCCACGTAATGCACAGTATTTTTAAGCATTAAGAGATTAGAACAAGGCATGTTTCTCAAACCAGTAACCATTTTCTGTTAATGTTCTGGTGGGTATATGTAAGACAGGTGCAATTGGGAGAGTTGTTCCTTATGTACTGCAGGCATGTGGTACTTAATATAAATCCAGTGTTCCATTATGTCCATTAAGCATTTGGAACTTAAATTTGCTTTTTATATTTAGCAGTAGCTATGTTCTTAGCATGAGCTAGAAAGGGGGAGAATTTGTTGTTGTTTTAGTATTACTGAGATGTGAATGAATGCTCCATTATCTTCAGCCTCTTTGCCTATATTATGATACCATATTTCACTCTTTTCATGTAGAATATTTTCAACTATATCATGTTTTAGACTGCACTTTGAGTTTACGTGGCAGCAACTCAACAGCTACATCATCAGAGAGATCCATCATTTTGCTTCTGAAACAGTTACTTGTTAGCAATAAACTGATAGACTGCACAATATAGCTTTGTAATGCATCTTGTTTGAGGCACAGGAGGTGCCCCAAGTATGTTATACTTACAATATGTTAAAGTGAATATGAACATATTGTAGTGTATTTCTGTAAACTCGCGTAAGTAGCACAGAGTTAAAGACAAGGCTGAACAAGTCCCATTATTTATATGGAAAGATATGAAGATCTTTTCTGTTAGCATCTCGTTTTTGTCTTCATTCACAATACTCATTAATCAACAGTTTCACACTAAATGGAAGAAATTAGTCACAAGTTTACTGTTCATGTGCTGAGATTTGTAAATCTTTGCTGGTTCTTTGCATCACAATATTATTAAGATGTAATACTTTCTGAAACTTGGATCTTTTTGGCTGAAAGGTATGCAGAGAGTAAAACAGAAAAAAACATAACTTTGTTTCATACAAAAACAGAGCAGAAAGCTTTTTGGAATTTTAACAATGACACGAAGTTTTACCTTTAGTAACCCATTTTCAGAACAAAGAAGATTAAGAGTGCCACTTTGTAATCATTATGTACCTGCAGAAAAGCAGATAATCCAAAAGATGAGGTGATAATAGCTGAACAGTATGATAAAAGTAGCAGCTGTCATTCAAGACATTGAATCCAAGACACTAACATAAGAATGTATGGATGAATTACTTTGTGTGTGTAGTGTTTGCAATAAACTGCTGTAGTGAGCTTAGTTTTTTACTTTTACTGAAAGGACAGTAAGACAATAGAAAAACTATAATTTTTACTGATGGCTTTGTAACTTTTATTTATCAGAATGGGTAACGAATGTTCACACTGAAGAATGTAATTATAAAACACACTAGTATCTAGTACACTATGTCCATCCACCCATCACCCCTTTTTCCCATTTTTACACATGGGGTCAAGGTGTCACTTCAACAGTGGCAATCATCTAGAGCCAAGGTTTACACCACCAGGTGGCTAGCCCTGACGTGGGAGTAAACTACTATGTGCAGACTGCTAAATTAATGAGTTGCAAAAATCCAAAGCAAATGGTTTGACTAGATGATGTAGTCTTTTCCTGTGGTGCTTGCAGCTAATACACTGGTTAACTAGTCTGACTCTGTGTGCTGTCATTTACATTTGGCTTTGTGACAATGTCCCTTATCTCCCTATCCATGTAAAACAGAGTTCATTCCTGACCTTATTCAAATTAAACTTTGACAACTGGATCGAAAATCGTAAATTTACCTCCGGTCTGGCCCCACATGTCCCCTATCAACAAAAGCCATCAATAAGAAAAGTATTATCCTAACCCCCCCCCCCCCCAGATTCTTAGTTACCTCCCTACTACCATTCCCACCATTATAATACTTGGGACCCAAATGGTTTGGGGTACAAGGCTAGGCTAAATGTGCTAATGGTGATTAGAATAGTAATAAACTATGAGCCTATGAATAGTGAAGTCCAGGACGTCATCAAAAGAGAGACCTCCATATCTTCAAAATATCTGCATCTTTCACAGACAGACCCATGTTGTGTAAAAACTAACTGTAAGGAAACTAAGTGCTATGAGGCTGGAAGCAGACGGGAAACAGGCAGGCTGATTAATAAAGTTTGAGCTCAAACATAACAGAATGGCCAATGTAGAGGTGGTGTGCTTATGGATAACAAATTATTTGTTTTGCTGCAGTGACATTGCAAAGTTATATTTTTTATATTTAAACAAATTCTTCACAAAACAAGTAGTTATTCTGCAGCATATGTCCACAATAAGTACGTTTTACCAGAACATTGTAAGTGACAAGAAAACTTGAGTACTGTGCTGTATGATCAGTAACTGGTTTTGAAGGGGTGTGTGATTTTTGAAAGTTATGAATCTTTAAGCTGATGAAAGAAAAATAAAGTGAATGTTGTTTTGGGCCGGAATGTAAATACATGCTGCCATTTATTTTATTTTTTACTTATTTATTTTTATTTTTATTTTACATTTGTTGACTGGGCTAGTCCAACTGGATACATGTCCATTTTCAGTAGAGGCCCAGGGAGATAAGCTCCATTAAGTTAATAAAATGCAAAAGAATAATAATGATTAACATCAAAGTACATGACAACAATAGACTAGAAAACAATTTACATGGGTATTTGATTAATAATATGTTAGCATTATCTCAAGAGAGAAAGAGATAAGAACAAGTAATTATAAGGTAGAAACATATTCACACAGTAGAGAGCTTGATATTCATCATGTACAATGCTAGCAAGTAATATCATACTCTAAGAGATAACTAAGAAAAATCTAGTTAAAAATGATTTTAGGTAGCTTCCAAATTTTACATACCAAGTGAAAAAAGTAGCAAATATATACATAGTAGACACATGTGCTTACAGTTGAATGATTGTTATGCGGGTTTATACACAGAGATAGTTTCCCAGAAAGACTAGGCTAGAAACAGAATTAAGGAAGCTTACTGATCCCACTATCTGAGATCTGGGAGAGAGGTACACAGAGAGAGCAGCAATAGATAGAGATGAGGACATGGAAAGAAAGGAGAGTGTTAGTCTGGGTTAGTACATGGGCATAGCCATTGTGTTTTAAGGAGTATTTTTAGTTGCTTTTTGAAAAGTGGTTTTGAAGAAAGAGATGATAGTTCACTGGGAAGCCTGTTCCAGGTTTTCCCCACAGAGTTAGAAAAAAGAGAGTCACCTGCTTTATTGTTGGACTTATGGATGGCTACTAGTAATTTATCAGCTGAGCGAAGGGTTGTAAGATTTTTGTAGGGGGTGATAAGGCTATATAGTATTACAGTATTAATGGGATTATACAAAATCTTGTGGGTAATAGTAAATTGCTGAAACTGAAACTGATTTTGCAGTTCCAGCCATCCTAGCTGTTTAAGATTTTGACAATGGTGGGTTCTAAATGGGGAGCCAGTGGCAAATCTGGCAATGTTGTTATAGGAGGCTGCCAGTTTGTTGAGGTTGCTTTTGGACAGATTAGTATAAATGGGGGAGGTATAGAGGAGGGCGGAGATAAGATGGGTGTGGGCAATGGTAGTTTTGGCTAAAGGAGTAAGGAAAGGTTTAATGCTGTAAAGGGAACCTAGTTTTCTATTAACTGATTTAATGGTTGAGTTAATGTGTGAGTCAAAATTAAGGTTGTGGTCAAGTATTACACCTAAGAGTTTGGTGGTTGGGTCAGGTGATATGACAGTGCCATTATTGGATATAACTGTGAGATCTATTGGGAAGGACTTTTGTGTAGGAGTGAACAGCAATAGTTTAGTTTTTGGGGGGTTTAGGAGGAGGCAACGTTGAAGGAACCAGTTTTCTACTAAGTTAAATACTTTTTGGGTGATGGATTGGAATTCAGCTGAAGAAGCAGCGGCACAAATTAATGTGGAGTCATCAGCATATTGTATGCAGGTAGCTTGAGGAAGATTTACATTTAGATCTTTAATGAAGAAAGAGAAAAGGAGAGGTCCCAAAATAGAGCCTTGAGGGACACCAAGGGTAATAGGGAGATGTGTGGATAAATTATTGTCCCAAAGGACAGCTTGTTGTCTATTTTATAAGTAGTACTTGAACCATTGTACAGCCTGTGTGTCTAGTGAAAGCTATTTAAGTATATTTCATAAGTAACTGATGGTTACCCATATCGAAGGCTTTAGAGAGGTCAATAAAGAGCGCAGAGGAAAGCATGTTGTCATTACGATTTTTGTTAATGCAGTCAGAAAAGGATAAGAGGACAGTAGTAGTGCTATGGAATGGCCTAAAACCATGCTGACAGTCAGCTAGTAAGTTATTTTGGAGAAGGTGATCCAAGTAGTTGCCGATGGACGCATTTTTCCATGGTTTTAGCTAAAGGAGAGAGCAAGGCTATGGGGCGAAAGTTTGAGAGTTCAGTTGAGTTACCACCCTTATGTAGTGGGATAACATGAGAGATTTTCCAGAGAGATGGGATGGAACCTTCAGTAATGGTTCTATTTATTAGGATGAAAATGGGATAGGCAAGTACTTTTGCTGCAATTTGCAGGTATTCAGCTAGTAGCAGGTCAGCTGATGGTGTACATGGTTTAGGTTTTTGAAGTAGGGTGTAGAAGAGGGATGTTGGAACTGGTTGTAAATTAAATGTAGGAGGTAAGCTAGTTAAGGAGGAAGGCAAACTTGAGCTAACAGGTGGTAGGGAATTTGCTAGAGATTGGACGGTTTCAGTGAAAAAGGTATTGAAAGCACCAGCAATCTGGCTGGGAGTGTAATGGGAGAAACCTGATGGGGTTGGTGTCTTGGAGTGTCCTGGGTTTAGTAGTCTATTAATACCTGACCAGAAACTTTGTGGTTTATGTTGATGAGTTTGCTGGAGTTTAAAGTAAACGTTTTTTTTTTGTCAAGAAGTATTGATTTTTTGGTAGCATTTCTCAGCTGTTTAAAGTTTTGATGATCAGTTGGGCTTTTAGTAGTTCTCCATTTGGCCCAGATTTTGTTTCTCAGTAAGATTTTAAGCCTAGTCTCTTTTGTGAGCCATGGAACAGTTTTGCTCCTAGTTCAAACACAGCTAGTGGGGGCATGGTATTCCAGGATTTGCAAGAATTTAGAGTTAAAGTATGACACTGCTTCCTCAAGAAGGAGGTGTTTTAGGGGTGACCAATCACAAACCTTAAGTTCTGCTTGGAAGCTTACTGGGTTAAAATCTTTGTTGTTCTGGGTAGTTCTAAAGATGGTTTGGTTGAGAATAAAGGTCTTTGTCTAATTATATAAGTAAGTAAGTGGTCACTAATGTCATCAGGAAGGGTGCCTGCTTTATAAGAGAGGGGATGGCTATTTACTAAGAACCAGTCTAAGGTGCTTTCTTTGTTACTGGGTTTATGGATTCTGGAGGAGGTGGTGATTATTTGGGAAAAGCCATATAGGTTTATATGGGTAGTTGGTTTGGCAGAAGTACAGCTATTCCAGTCTATATTAAAATCACCAAGTACTATGGTTTCTTGTGGGAAGGACGTAGAAAGCCAGGTGAGGGTATCAAGGGTATTGATGTTATTGCCTGGAGGTAAGTAGGAGCATATTATGTAGATGAATTTCTGGCATTGATCTGAAGATTAGAAATAAGGATTTCAGCATTACTATCTGAAGGTAGTTGAACATCTAGTGAAGTAACATGTAACTCTAATTTGTACAGCATTGCCTCCCCCCCACCCTTTTTGGTTATACGGTCTAATCTCAATTTGCTTTGTGCTGTATTCAGGGGTGTTAATTCAGCTGTCTAAGAAAATGGGAAATGGCTTTGAATGTGCAAAGAAAGTCCACTTCATTGCTTAGGTATAGTCAAATGTGTTTTTATTTTCTCTAAGAATTTTGTAGTGGTTATAGCAACCGACCGATTTCTTGCTTTGAGAATGTGTGGTGGTCTCTGCAGCAGACATCAAAGGAAGTGCAGTTTGCATTGCAAATTTGTGATGGTTACATCAGCAGAAGTGAACCAATTTGCTTTTTTTCAAAAGAGACAATTTCGACAAGCAAGGTTACATAATGACATAGATTGAGAATGCAGTTACCAGTCAACATACTTATGTTATTAAACCAACAAGGAAAGAGAGAAAAAAACATGCCAACTGCCTCCACTAGCTCAAAACCAAGGAACTAGCAGTGCAATCACACCAAGTAACTCCAAAAACAGAAGATAAGAACCTTAATGCAAAATAATTCTCATGACACATAAATGTGTTTTTGTTAAAACACTTCGGATTTCTTCAGATACTGAGGAACACAACTCCCCCCCCCACCATATATATATATATATATATATATATATATATATATATATATATATATATATACACCCTAACCAAACTATCTAGTTAAGTAATAATTCAATAAATTACCTAAGTACAACATGTAAAGACACAGCTTACTATTAAAATGCATGAAAACAATACTTGGTGTTCAGAGTGAATTAAAAGAACATACTGTATAATATAAAATAAATTACTTTCAACTTAGGAAATTCACTTTTTAAATATTTATATATTGCAAAAACCTTGTTTATCTATATAAATACTAAAACAAGTATAAACGGAGGATAAGTGAGTAATACAGAGCAATGCACATCTCTTACTCGTGTTTACTATATGCTATTGTTAAAACACACCATAGTTAAAAACCTTTTCAATAAATACTTCAATAAATAAATAATATTATATCCTAAATCAATTATATAAATATTTTTAATAAAAAGTTCTAATAAAAATTCTTATACTCGCATATAAAAACTACACTTTTACTGTCATCTAGTGGACAAACATATAACTAATAATCGAGACACGCATTATAGGTTCATGGGTGGTTACTAGGCTGTTGAGCCGAAGGTCTTTATAAGCCTAGCCATGTGTACCCAATATAATAATAGAGAAACCCAATATAAAGGATCTTGCCTAAACTTGAGATCTTAGTTAGCAACGACAGCCCATATCTAGGAGGGTTGTAGGTGAAATCCCCAGCAGGAATTTATGGATTCCCATCCAGTCATCCAGGCTACGCTTAAACAAGGTCATAGCGCGGCTCTGTTTGATATGTATTGGTAGCCTGTTTCAGAGGAGTGGCAACCTCTGAGACACATATCTGGCTCTCCAGCAAGTCCTATTTACAGTGGATATAAAAAGTGTACACACCCCTGTTAAAATGCCAGGTATTTTGTGATATAAAAAATGAGACCACAATTAATCATTTCAAAACTTTTCTCACCTTTAATGTGACCTATAACCTGTACAATTCAATTGAAAAACAAATATGTTAGGGGAAAAATATAAAAAATAAAAAACATACAATAAGCTGGTTGCATAAGCGTGCATACCCTTAAACTAATAGTTTGTTAAAGCACCTTTTGATTTAATTACAACATTCAGTCTTCTTGGGTACACAGCTCATGATTACCTACTACATATACATTTCTATTTTTAAAAAAATATTATTAATAAAATCTCTTGGTTTGGAATAACTTCTATTTTCTTTATACTCAGTTCTGTCAATCTTTCTTACACTTCCTTTTCACTAAAAATATACATTTCTCATCAATTCTTGCCCTAATATTCTGATATATTTTTTTTCATCATCCACTGTAAATAACAAGTCATTAATAATTTTATGGTTAATCAATTCAATTTGTTTAAACAATGTCTCAGTCTCTTTCTTATCCTAACAGCTTTCATTATCTCAAAAAACACATTTATCAAAAATATCCAGCATTTCCTTGATGAAAGTCTGACCCTTCTTTTACATTGTTTGGGTATTTGACTACCTTTAGACCCTTAGGGACTATGTCTCTGTTTATACATTCCTTAAGACAGCTATTATCTAAACTAAGCATTTTGTACTTCAATATGTAGTCATACAATTAACTTGCAAAGTTGCTATGCTTCTAGTATGTCTTTTGTGAGTATCGCATAAATGCAAAGGTATTATGAGCAGGGCATCTGATCATCAAAGCATCTGATTATTGAAAATAATTTTTCAGCTGTTTGCTTCTGATTTACACAAATTGAAATGTTCCATTACGGGGTGGGTAGATGGGGTTAATACTTTTATGTTTAATTTCTTTTTAGTGAACACAAAGCAGCAAACAACATGGCTACATTTGGAAAAAGAGGACCGGATGCAGAAGAGGTTGAGACCACCGATACCACATCACCAGTTTCATCAAAGAAAAACAAAAGCTTTTGCATCTACAATACGGCTTAGGAGCACACCTACCCATGGCTATGATCTGTGACAAGCTCAGATTCACTGGAAAAGTGTGCATCCTGTGGGATAACTGTCACCATCAAATGTGATGGTTAAAAGGCCTTAATGAGTCACCAAAAGTCTGAGAGGGATCAACAAAGGCTGTAGTTACAGAAACAAAATAGCTTGATGACCGAATTTGTCCAGCTACATGCCCCATCTAGTGAGTCTCTGAAAATTACTGCAGCAGAGGTTACTGTAGCGTACCATGCAGTGAAACATAACCACTGTTAGACTGACTGCAGCACAAAACTGGCACAGGCAATGTATCCGAATTCAACAAGTGCAACAAAACTTAACTGTGCTAAGACAAAGGCAGAATATATTACCATGATAGTGCTGGCACCATACATGAACTGGGATCTGCTTACTTCTCCACTGCATGTGATGGTTCCAATAAAGGAAACAAAAAATTTTCCCATAATTTAATACTTCTACTGCAACCATGGCATCCAGCAAAAGCTACTAGACTTTTTTTGAGGACCACAATGTGTCGGCTGAGTCTATATTTACAAAAGTAAAGACACAGTAGTATAGTAAGGGCTGCAGCTGAAGCAAGTGTCCAGTTATGGTGCAGACAATGCTTCTGTCAATTATGGGAAACATCATTCTTTTTGTAAACTTCAGTCTGAGGTGCCACATATTATCCCAGTCGACTGCTTATGCCATGCATTACATAAAGGTGGTAAAAATACCAGCAAGGCCCTTACACCATTTGATGTAGAGATGTTGGTCTTGAAAGTGCACATGAATTTTCATCTGCAGCCAATAAAGTGGCACAGCTAAAAGATTTTTAAGATCCTATATCAGGACTAGAAGGAGACTCATCAGCATGCTATAACAAGGCAGGTTGTCACTGCTGCCAGCAGCTTCAGGACTGCTGGAATGCTGGCCAACAATAAAAAGCTACTTCATTAGTCAAAGGCCTGAGGAATGCCACCCTTTATCTGTGAAATTTGTGGAGGCTGATGAGGATGGTTTCTCAGATAAAACCATTCTCCCAGTCTTCCACAGATCAATAACAAAACTGGAAAGCAGCACTATAACTGTTCCTGAGTTATGCAGGGAGTCAGTGGTGAATTGCAGAAAAAGATGTATTTTGGAGCCAGTTACCTCCAAATGTGGTACAGCATGTTTCTCAAAACTTTACAGTATTTTACAGCAGGACAATTTTATATCTACAAAATGGTTTGATTTTAACAGCAGCCCTTTAAAAGTTCTTCAGGTATTTAGTCTTTAGGAAACAGTAACATGGGATAAACGGCAAACAGCGGCAGAGACTTTAAACCTAGCAAATGTAGACATGGATGCTCTGTACTCAGATTACTGAGCTTTAAGTGTCACAATACCAGTGCTGCTCCAGCATGAGAGAAACATCTGTTTCTAAATGTTGGGTTAATTTCTTTAGCAAAGCTTTAGACTGCAATACATTCTACCACGTGTCTTAATTCATAATATCCATTCCAGCTAGCAACAATTACGTGGAATGAGTATTTTCCTTAATGGGAAATTCATGGACTGATCAAAGGAACAGAATGCTGATACCACTAGTAAAAGCTCGAAGGTAGGTCAAACTAAACATTAACTTAAGTTGTACACAGTCTCACGCATTTATTAAAGGAAACCAGAAACTTCTTGAGGATGCAATGTCCAATGAGAAATATACATTCAAGTTCAAATAAACATGACTTTTCAGTGACTGCATATGGAACTCTTGGTGGTACTCAGTTTTTAATTTGCAGTGTGAAGTTTCTATGCCTTATTTTGTTTTGCTAGTACTGTACTTTTGTACTCATAATGTGCAATAGTTCTGCATTTGGAACTTTTTCCATAAATGATTTCTGCTAAACAGTAGACATTAGCATTGCCATCTATTCATTTTTTTTCAGACTATCCAGAAATCAAACTGATTGTCCGGTAGTCCAGAAAACACTGTACAAACTCTGGTATTCTGTTTCAAAAAAAGAAACAGACTATCTCAGTTTGTTAACCCTGCAGATTTACTAAGCTTTTTTTACAAAAAGCATAGTAAATCTACAGAAGAAAGGCATCACAAATGGAAAAAGAGGGTGTTCCCCTCAGCTGAAACTTATCATGTGAAACTAAGAAATGCAGTGTGTTTCTTACTATATGCCTGTTACTGAAACTGTGGAATTGAAAAGAAGTGGAATGTGCTGCATTAAAAGTCTTACATGGAGGAATGTGAAGACCATTTGAACAAAACATCAATGTTTCTGGTAGTATGAGTTGTGGGGCACTTATAGCTGTTGAATCTTACAGAGGGCAGCTATTTTACATGTCCGTCAGCTTATGAATAATTATATCTGGTTGGCAGGTCAAACTATACACCAAAAAGTTTAGTATATGTGGTAGTTAAGATGCTTCATAAACTACATACACACCAAACTTCTTGTTGCAGTTTCACAGTGTTTAAAGTTTTATTTATAGAAAGAAACATAATAATAGGGATTGATTTTTATGGTATAAGGAGGGATGGTCATACCAATTCTCTGGCAAAGGCATGGTAAAGAAGCTGTGCATATGACTTGGGAAAGAAGATGAGTGTAAGACTTCAACATTTTTAGTGCGGCAATGGTAAGGCAGAGTGTTAAGGGTAATGACTGAACAATTAAAACTGTTTATTCTGCTGACATGGCAAGTGATCTAACATTGCAGTGGTATATATCATGACTGACATATTATCATCCACCATCCACAAAAATGAATACAGTTTTAAAATACATTCACAACTGCAAGTAATTGCAGTACCCACTTATGTTATCATACACAAATGTGCCCGGGAAGCAAGCAACATAATGACAAAACAGATTATATTTTTGGATAACAAAAACGTGCTTGTAGCACATAACGGCAAGAATACACCCAGAAAATTGTAAAGCAACACCATCACTGCTCCTGAGGTGCATGCAGCTGGCGTACAAAGTTGATCAGCTGAAAATAAATTTGTTACTTTTTCATTGCATTCTATTTCATGAGAATCAGTCTTTATCAACCTTCACAGCTTTTTAAATTAAAGTGTGAACTGAAGTGTTGGTTACATTACTGGTACCTTATAGGGTCTTGCCAACCATTATAAAAAATTCTTACCATATATTTTCCAAACATGGTATTTAATGAGAATCAATCCTCATCAGCTTCTACAATTTCCAAATTAAACAGAAAACTTGAAAATCTTGAATCTTTTCCATACTAGCATTTTTCAAGATTTCTGTTTAACCAATTCGAAATAAATGAGTTATTTCCCTTTCTTGGCACAGGTGGGTATTTAAGCACTGTATGTAACATCAGTATCTTAATAACTCCTGATGAGGGGCTCATGCCAACTTGAAAGTTCGAGTAATTGCAAAACCTAAGCTGTTCCAATAAAAATTATTACATCGTGTCTGTAAAACTGTTAGTTGGAGATTTTGAATGATGGGATGAACTAAGTGTCCCTTGTTCTGAGTGAGAAGATCTACTCTGTGAGAAAGGTTTTGGTAACTGCCCTTGGCTAGATGCATGAGAAGGAAGAACCAATGCTGTTTGCCTTGGGTATCAAAGCAAAATGGGGGCAGCAGAGAGCAATATTCCTTCATAAGGAAAAGAAAATGCATCCTTGCAAGGTGTTGCGAAACAGAACTGGTTAAGTTGTCTGTTGAGAAAGGAGGCAAACAGCTTAACTTTGGGAGTTTGCACCATATGAACAATGTCTGGGAAGACCTCTGGGCATATCATCCACTTGTGAGGATCTATCTTGAATCTGCTCAGGATGTCTGCAATTGTATTCTTCTCTGATGGAACATAGGAAGCCTAAAGAGTAAGGGTTATTCTGTATTATCAGGGCATAGGCAATTATGTCTAGTCTACACATGGGATAGGACTTAAGTCACTCTTGTTTGTTTATACACCAAATTACTGTGGTGTTGCCTGTTATGATTAACAATAGGCCACTGATCCACATCTGAATTAAGACATTGACAGCTTTTATTTGAGCCATCATCTCCTTGAAATTTATATGCTAGTTTTGAAATAAGGCTCCCACATACCCTGAACCTTGATGCACCAGGACACTGCTCCCATATGAAATCTGAAGCATCTGTCATAACTGACTGAGCAGGACAATGGAGAGGAAATGGGAGGTCTGCTATTAACAAGATCTGATTGTCTCACTGTAAGATTTCTTTCTTGATGAAACTGAGAAGTGGAACCTATTAAGTCAAGACATGAAGATACTGGATCCAAACTGATTTGAGATACCACTGGATTTTCCTCATGTGTAGTCTGGCAAATAAAGTCATTAGGATTCAGGAAGACATGAAACACAGAATTTTAATAAACTGTCATGAAGTGGACATGCTTTGATGGGCCAGACTCAGAAATCAAGCTCGCCAGATGCTGCTTTGAATGGAGGAAGATATGCAATGGATGGGGAGTTGTCTAGCAGGCACCCTAAAAACATTAACTTGTGTGAGGGGTGTAAAAAAGTTTCTTTTTTCAGATTTATCTTTCACCCAAGACTGCTGAAAATATTTATTGTGAATTGAAGGCAAGCTAAGGTGTCTTGGACTGATGTAGCTGAGATGACAAAATCATCCAAATATTGAAAAATATGGATGCTCTGAACTCTGCAAAGGCTATAAATGAGGCTAAGCACTTCATGATAACTTTGGAGCAGTGTAAAGACCAAAGGGCAACGATGTAAACTAAAAGTGAATCCCAAGGCAAAGAATCACAGGTAATGTCTGCATTTTTTGGCCTGAGATGTGTCGGTGGGCATCTTTTAAGTCCAAGATTACTAGAAAAGTCTTGTCAAACAAAAGGGAAAAAGGTTTTGTAAAATGAGTGTTTTGAATTTTGGAATCAAAAGAAAGGTGTTTAGATTTGAAAGGTCCACATTTGTCACCATTTGCCCTCCTTTCTGGGAACCAGAAACATTCTGCAATAAAAACCTTTACCCTTTTGGGATGGAGGCACTGGTTCTGTTACACTCCTGAGCAGCAAATCTGACAGAACTCGAGGAAACAGGTTGATTTTATTTTTTTGGAAGAATAGGGGGAAGGGATTTCTCAGTATTCGAGTCTTACTCTTCAGCTCCACCTAACTGTGCTTTGGCTTGGAATGAGTTGATTGTGAGGATTGGAATATTGATGCTGACATACTCCAAATCCATTTGAAGCTATGGAAAGATTGATAGCCTCATCCCCATCCAGGCTTTTCACAGGACTTTCATCAAGGTTGGCTTTACCCTTAGGATGCCCATCCATCTGCTCTTTCACCCATTCATCAAGGATCCCATGGACAGAGCAAAACTGCATCCTTTAAGGATTCTCAGGTAGTGCAATCTGGCTCTTCTGGAGACTCTGACTAATCACAGCCAGCAGCTGCCAGGAAGAGAGCATCTAAAAGGAAACATGTAGACTCCATCACTTCTAAAATGGACTTGGATGAAAGAAAGGGTTCAACCCAAGCCCCTCCAGAAAATGTCATGGTTGGCAATGTCCTTCAAAGAGGATTATGGCCACCTGACCCACCCTCTCAGGAAGGCAAAATGTTCTTTGAAGCACAAAACGCTGCCTCTTTTACTTATTGGGTGGCTCCTCCTGTGGACTGATTTATAGATTTGGTGGCCAAGAGAACATAGCTAAAACCTTTTACAGTGGAAGCTATCTCATGAAAAACCAACAGTGTATTGTGTCCCTTAAATCTAGGCAATTCTGGTCTACATGTCCTCTGGTGGACTCAATGATTATTGCAGCACCAAGAAAGAACTCACAGATGAATTATCTACTATCTACTCCCAAATAAAGAATCCAGGGTGATGGTTATAATGGGTAAGTGAGCTTATGTCTTCAGCACATTCATCTTGAGGATGTTAAATTGTCTGGCTCATTCACCTGAACAGATTCCTAGCTAAACAAGTTATGGATACTTTGACTCAGGTGTCTACATAGTAGCTGCAAAACTCCCTGAATACCATGTTCAACATCATTAGACTCTCCATGTGTCTGTATCATAAAGACCCAATGGAGTGCCCATTGTGGCAAGAACTGGTATAACACTTTGATGCCATGCCTAGCTAAGCTTTTGTGATTTTGTGGACAACTTTTAGGTATTCTTTACCAATGCTCCCTTTGATGGAGCCTTACTTTTACGTCCAACTTTCAATGAAAAGCTGACGATGTTTAAACAGGATAGGAAGATGGTGTCTGCCATGGGGGTCAAGTTTGAGAACCCTTAAAGACCCTTTACTAGGTATCAGAAGGGTTCCAAATCCCTAAGGTTCAGGAAATCCCAGCGTTAACCCAATAGGGGAGGCAGTGGTAGATGTGGTCCCTTTAATGGATGCTGACCATGAGGTCAAAGAGGTCCCGCACAGCCAGGAGGTTCAGGAACCCTTTCAGGGAAGGTCAAAACAGCACCTCAATGGCTTGCTCAACTGCCCTTCTCTGGAGAAAGTCGGGGGCAATTATCTCATCACCTTGCTGTATGGATGGCCATCACATAGGACAAATGGGTATGAGAAATTATATCCCTAGGCTATTCCATACCCTTTTTCCAAAGACTGTATCCACAGAAGCTGCTGTTACCAAATGTTCCACCTCACCAAATGCAAGTCCCCCCTAGCAGTGCAGGAGTTTCAGAACCTCTTGCCTTTGGGAATGACAGGTGAACAGTCAAACAATATGTCAGTGGACTGGTACATCAACAAAAGGGGGGGAATGAGCCTTATCCTTCTTGCATAGAGGACATGAGGCAATAGGATACAAGTCATCTAGTTGCAACACATATTCCAGAGAAGTCCAAGACTCATGAGTGGTACTTCAGCAAGTCAGTGACACAAGAGATTTTCAATTAATGGGGCCAGTCTTGGTTCTGCTTCTTTGCATCTCTCTCCAACACTAAATGTAGCAGCTACTACACCCTAGTTCCTCCACAGGGGCAGTCACCAAGGGTGTTCTAATTTGTCAGTGCCCCCACCCCAGTTTACTCCCTTTCTCCCTCTTCCCTTGATAACCAAGTTTCTTTAGAAGACATTAGCTTGCAAATCACAGGTGACCCTCATTGCTTTATTACTACCCAGCCAGATTTGGTTTCCCCTACTAAGACCTCACCTGAAAAAGCTCAATTGGCTTCAAAATCTGTGACTGGATCTACTCTCACACACTTCTGGCTAGCCTCACTCATACCTTCACAACCTCAAGCTAACTGCATGGTTTCTTCAGTTCTCCTAATGGCCAGACATTCTTACAGCTCAGAAAATAATCCACATTCTATCTGCTTATCAGAAATAGTCTACTCAAAAGGTTTATAGAAGTAAATGAGAATGTTTCTCTGTCTGGGCCACCACCCAATAACTATACCCACATTTCATTTGTATTGCAGATGCTTTGTAGTTTCAGTCCTCATTGTTCGAAGCAGGCTACAGCTACTCTGCCATTAAAATGCAATTAGCTGCCATTTCCAACTTCCACTATGGCTTTTAAAACAACAAATTAGGCTCCCATAAACTGTGTAAGGCTTTCTTCAAAGGAGTATTCCACCTTTGCCCTAGTCCACCCTGGGATCTGAACTTGGTCTTGGAAACTCTAACTAATGCACTATTTAATTCATCATTTTCTGTAGATATGAAGTATTTATTCTGAAAAACAGTATTTGTTTTGGTTATTATAGCAGCTAGACAAATTTCAGAACTGCATGCTTTATTTGTTTCTCCAACATATTTGATCTTTTCTAAATACAGAGAATTAACATATCCTTTATTCCTAAGTTGGCTTCCAAAATCAATGTTAATCAGACCATTAAACTGTATGTGTTGTTTCCAAATCATTCTAACAAAGGGAAATACCTGTTACATACTTTAGTCTTTCATGGACAGCTCAGAGTCTATCTGCACAGAAGCAGATCATTGAGGAAGGATATTCAGTTGTTTACATCCTTTGCACCAAATAGACTGGGCTCTGAAGTTATCAAACACTCACAAGATGGCTATCAGATTGTATCTCAGTTGTCTAAACCACCAATAAGAAGACACTAAAGTCAAAACTGAAGGCACATTCCACAAAAAAAAAAATATCAACTTCTACAACCTTTTTCAGAAATTCCTCAATTTATGACATTTTTGCAGAAGCCATATGGTCTATGTGAAGCATCTTTTCTAAGCTTTAGAAACTAGACGTGATTTTTAGATCCAGAGCTCCCTTTGGTGCTTCAGTGCTAATAGGTATCGTCATAATTCCACCTAAGATCTGAGGTAGCTTGGCTTCCAAGATGGCTGCACACTGAGCAACAGCTTAACTTCAGCACTCCCAATATGAAAACAGAAACTGAAAAAAAGGAGTGTCATTGAACTGCTCTTGGGTAAAATTCATATACTGGCTTGTAAGTACACTGCCTGGATCCCAGCAAAGAAGACATTTGGAAAACCCGAAAGAAAATCAACCAGAAAAGGCAAAGGGAAAACACTGTCTAGGAAGAATTCTGCAGCTGTTCAACAAAAGACAGTTCAAGCTTCTGCTTTGGTTCAAAAGGTGGTCTCCACCAACTAGAGAAAAAAAAAATCAAATCTACTAAGAGACAATTAAAATAAATGAAATGTTGAAGGAATCTGAAAAAACAGACACTGTTGAGGTGCAAATACCAAGGAGTACCACCGATTGTGCTTGCAAGGGTCTTTAATAAGCCACAAGAAAATACACAAAATACAAAAAATAAAATGAACATAAAAGGAAAATATGTAAGTAAATTTTGAAATGATGATTAATTGGAGCCTAACATAAGTATCTGGAATTTCTGAAGGGCATTCTTTTGTGGATAAATTTTAATTAAGGATGTTTGTAATTATTTAATTATGACATCATTGTGTTTTAATGTGAAATGGTATTTAAGTGAATCATGAATGAGGGTATTTGTCTGAAGAAGTCCCAAAATTCGGGATGAAAAATGCAGTGATTATGTTAAGTATTTTATGTTTGTTTTACTTTTTGTATTTTATCTATTTCCTTGTGGCTTATTAAAGACCCTTGCAAGTGCTGATAGTGGTACTCCTTCGTATTTGCACTTCAGCAGTGTCTGTTTTTTTAGATTTGTTATAGTCGGTGCGTTTTGCACTACAGACACTGGTTTCTGTTCTTTTTTGGTTTTGCTTAGTAAACACTGAAAGAATATATCAACTCAAGTAACAGGCTAGAAAAACCAGAAACCTTAACTAGATGTTCAGATGAACTGATAAAACTGCAAAAATCAGAGAATGAAATGAAAAAAAAGCTGTCTGAGTATGAGGCTTCTAAAGAAGAGTTGTTTCAAAAAATAGCAGAGTTAGAAGAAAGGGTACACAGAGAAAATTTGAGATTTTTTGCTGTACCACAGAAACTGGAAGGGACAGACTGTATTAATTTTATGAATGCACAAATAAGTTGCTGGACACAGAATTTAATTAAAGTACACATTAAGGGTGTGCTCTAAACCTGGCAATGAGAAAGCAGCCATGATCTATATTAGTAAAGATGCAAATATACCAGCAGAAAGAGGTGATCCTGACAACACTGTGGTAGAAGGGTAAAGTATTACAATTTGGAGACAGCACAGTGTTTGTAGAGAATGATTATGCAATGTACACCAGGCAGGAGCAAATTTATCCAAGCAATCAGGGAATGTTAGGAGACAACTGTGAGATTCAATCTGCTGTATCAAGCTGTCCTCAGGACATTTTTTTTCTTGAAGGATCAAAGACATTTTTTGGTGTAGAACAGGCTAACGAGGAAATAAAAAAAAATGTTATCCAACAAAATGTGAGCCAGCAAGCAGAAGGAGAATCTGCTTCTCATTCTTTTGAAAGTGAAGTTCACAGAGAGACTTTGCCAGTGAAACATTTTGCAATGTTCCAAGAAAAAAATGCTTGCAAGACAGAAAAAAGGCACATGAGTTGACTTTAAGAATCGGGACTACCTTAGATTTGAACCAGAGTCTGGTTTTGGGAGATGGAGATGAAAAGGAAGAGCAGCAGCACCAAATTTAATAAAAAAAGACAGGACTTTTGTTGACTTTGTTAACCTTGTGGGTGGACTGTACAGCATAACCCCCTACTTTATGTCATTAATGTTAAGAAGGACACTAAAAGGGGAAAAGGTAAGTAAGTGTAAGTAAATAATTTTTCTTCTTATTTTTATTTGTATAAATATTTCATGCTATAAACTGCATGGTATATATATTAAAGCAGTTTTGTGCATCAGGGGTATTTTAAATGTGGGAGATTCTTTTCAGTGACTACTGTATGTGTTAAAGATATTAAAATAAAAAGTACTTTTTGGCTGTAAGAAATGCAGGCTTTATAGTATAACAATTGAAGAAAGGCTAGACAAAAGCAAGTTTAATGTTAATATGCTATGATATTGTAGTGCTATAAAGATGCACTGATTATATTATATGAGGAATTAAAATATGTTATTTTTTACAAGGGTGAATATCTAGATTAAAGCCCTTGGCTAAGCTATAAACAAGTGGTTTTTGTAAGCAAGTAGGCTTTAAATATAAGACAAAATTATGAAAGCCATGAAAATGCTAAATTTCTTACATCTGCAGAAGTATTGGCTTGCATTTTCCCCACTAGAAAATGTTCAGTGGAAGTTAAGAAGTCTGCATTTGAAGGCAGCTATATATTCTATTCTGACTTCAATTTACAAAGCTTCATTACTGAATAATTTTCCATGAATCGCTGCTGTCTGGAGTTGCAAGCAATTAACGTTGAGAGATCTGAGCATTCATTGATGAGGCAAATGCAAACTTTAAAAGTAGAATCCAAGCAGCGTAGTGAAAAATAAAGACTGAAATTATGGGAAGTGAATAAGATATAGCAGCCTCCATAGCAGCCTTAGTACTTTAATGCATTTAATAGAACAGTGTATAATTTAGTTTTCTTTAGAGATAGCCAGTGCACTTTTTCTTAGGGCTAAAAGTTAATGTTTTCTGAAAGCTGACATGCTGTTTCTGACATCTGTGAGGGTAAATAGATAAGAAAAGAACAGGCAGCAATCAGTGTGAGTACCCAGGCTTACCATGCTCTTTACCATGGATAACCTTTATTTTAGGTTAGGTAATGCCTATGGGTACTGTCAATTTGGGGGGCAATTGTTCCTATCTAAATGGTTAAACTTCATTTTTTGAAGATGTACATAGCTTTGTATCTTTGGTTCAGGATAACAGGTGAATGGGGTATTTTGAAAATGTATTTAGTTTTTGTTTGAGGGTTTTCATTAAGGATCCAACAATGAAAGAAGACGGGAAAAAGACAATAGTAGATTTGTGGTAGTAATGGGCTATTGGCAAGAAAGAAGGATTATGCTGCAATGTATTTATAGTCCAACAAAAACTGCTATTCTAGAGCTTAAGAAAAATTTGGGAGAAATAATCAGCCTTCAGGAAGGAATATTATGTATAGGTGGGAACTGGGACTTGATTTACAGTAGTGAGGATGTATCAGGAGGACCCAGAAGAGAACATATAACAAAAGAGGGTATATTTCTGAATAAATCTTTGAAAATATTTGGTATGGAAGAAATGAATTCAGTAGTTGGAACTTGGGATAGTAGGGATGTAGAATTTACATATTATTCCCCAAGGTACAATAATTTAGCTAGACTAGATAGAAATTATATTTCACAGGAACATTTGCATTTAATTAAAAGCTTCAACACACATCTAATAACTAGTTCAGATAATCCACATATAAAAACTAAGATAAAAATGCAGGTTAATGAAGTAAAAATAAGACTGATGCTTTCCTACCTATATGTTAAAATGAGAAAATTTTAAGGAATGGGTAGTGGAAATTATTTGAGAGATATTAGGGATGACAGAAGCATCTTCATATGTATTAGCTAGTGAATGGGAAAAATGAAAATGGAGTTTAAAAACAGAGTAAGAAAAGGGAAAGAGATATGGTTAAGAAGTAATAGGAATTACTCAGAGGGGGGTGCAAAAGGTTAAAGTACTGCTAAATAAGGGGAATCACACAGAATATTAAGAGGCACAAATTCAGACTACTAAACCAAAAATAAGTGAGTATCTGGATAATATGTATGGGTTTAGAAAGATTGCTGCTAAGCAACTATTTTCATTAATAACACCAGAACACAAAACTTTTAGCACAATGAAGTAAGGCAGCAGAAGGTAGAAAGGGTTGTTGGCAAAAACAGGGAACCTACAACAAGAAAAATAAGCAGAGATCATGTAGTGGTATTAGAAAAATTTTGGAAATTTCATGAAAATGTGTATAAAGCTGTGAAATGTGGAAATCACAAGGATGCATCATGGGAAACAGAAGGGAAAATTTAACAAAAGACGTTAAATTTCTGAAGAAGTTTATGAAAATATTTGGTATGGAAGATGTGAATTCAGTAACTGGAACTTGAACAGAATTTACATATTATTCCCTCAGGTTCTCTCTCTTCTGGGTCTCTTCCACCTCCCTGTTAAAAACAGAGGAAATTAGGGGATGGGTAGTGGAAATTATTCAAGAGTTATTAGGGAAGGTAGAAGCATCTTCAGATGTTATAGCTAGTGAGTAGGATAAAATGAAAATGGAGTTTAATAGCGGCAGAAATAAAAGAGAAAGAGATATGGCTAAAAAGTTATAGCAATTACTTAGAGGGGCTGACAAATGTTAAAATATTGCAGAATGACAGGGAACTCACAGAACATGAAGACGTGCAAAAGGAGAGTGCTAAAGAGAAAATAAGTGAATATCTATATAATGTGCATGAGTTTAGAAAGTTTACTGTTAAGGAACAATTTTTGATAATAACTTCTGTGCACAAAAGCTTTTATCACAATGGCTTTAGCTACAGTAAGTAGAAAGGGCTATAGCCAAACTAAGGGAGTATATAACAAGAATAACTAGAGATCCTGTAGAGGTATTAGAGATATTTTGGAAATGTTATAAAAAATTGTATAAAGTGGAGAAATGTGGAAACCAAGAAAAAGCACAAATGGAATTATTTATGCCAAGGTCAGAGGTAGAAGAGGCTCAACAATAACAGTTAAAATAGGAGGAGATGAGATAAAAAGGGTGACGTACAATCAATCTGCAGAAAAGTCTCCAAGAACAGATAGTATTCCTGAGGACATTTAGATGCTAGAAGGGAAGAAAGTGATAATAATCTGGAAGGATTTGTTTAATAGTATTTTAAAATGAGAAGAAGCACCAACATCCTGGAAGAAAGCTGTTGTGGCTGTAATACCTAAAGATGGCAAGACCCATCAGTCCAACTTCAGATAGTTGCATTTCAATCTTAAACCATGATTATGCAGTATGTATGTCTGTACTAGCTAAAAGAAAGACAAAGGTGTTGCCAAAATTGATAAATGGAGATCAATGTGGTTTTGTGGAGGGGAGTCAAACATTTGACAACATTAATAAAGCAATTATGATCCAGAGGAAAGCAGAATGTAAGAAAATACTACTTTTGTTGGTGGGTCTTGATGCAGAGAAAACATTCAACAGAGTAAGCTGGGATTTTATGAGTGTGGCAATGGAAGCATTTGATTTCTCTGATACAATAATAAAGTTAATTAGGAGGCTATATGAAGGATCTGAGGCAAGAATTAAGGTTACTCTCTGATAAGTTGTGTTTGAAAAGAGTATACAGGCAGGAGTGTCCTCTTTCCCATTTGTTATTTGCTTTATATTTAGAGCCACTGATAAAAAAAGGCAGGATTCAGAAATGCAACAATACAATTGATATGGTAAGATGATAAGTTGGCTTTATTTTCAGTTTGTACCTGATAAATCCAAATAAGGACATCTCAGTGTTATGGAATATTTTGAGACAGTTTCAAGTTTTTCTGGGAAATAAAATGAATTTAAATCAAACAAAGGTTTCAGCCATAAATTATACACACTCACTCACAAACACACACACACACACACACACACACACACACACACACACACACACACACACACACACACACACACACACACACTGGTTTAGCAATAGCCACATTTATGGAGACATGATAAGATGAAGTATTTAGGTGTACGAATTAAAAAGGCTATTGTTATGGCAGCTAAGGATATGTGGTAACAGACTAAACAAAAGATAATACAAAAATTGAGAAACTGGAAACTGTTGTTTATGGATATAGTTAGTAAGATAAAGGCAGTGAAATAGTTTTAGTCCCTTTCATTTTATATACTGGTCAGACATATTTTTGTCAACAAGTGAAGTGCGGACAATAAATAATAAAGAGTTGACATATTTATCTGTGATGGAAAGAGGGCAAGAGTTAAGTGGGATAAACTGATCCTTCCCCAAAATAAAACAGGTGGTTTAGGATTACCTGATTTGAAGGGATAGTTTCAGCTACACAATTAAGGTTCACATACAATCAGAAGGTTATAATTCAAAATGGAAAAGGTGAATGATGATGATGAACAGGGGTTAAGTTAAAGAAATAAAGAGAGAATTTTGGATGAAGATCCTTAATGAAAATAATAACAACCATACAGAATATTATGTTCATAAAGTAGCAGAAAGTATTCTATGGACTAAGGCAACACAAGAATGGATGAAGGACATTTTGACAATAGGGGTAACAGAAAGTAGAGGTAAAGAAACTAGGTCAGCGGGCTGGAAAAAGTGGCAAAGGAACCAAGCTATTGGCAGCAAATAACTTGAGAAGGAAAGGTAAGACGGTGCGAGGCCAAGATGATGTTTGGACTGCAGGCTAGAAACTGCCTTCCCTACCAGGAATTGATAACAGAGTATAGGAAAACAGAAAGGGATAGGAGAATCTTAAGGAAAAAACTGTGCTCGTCAAGTTTTTAGTTGAATCAAGAACAGAAGTTGCTGTAATAAAAGGGATAATTAGTAGCGCATATAAAATGCTGCGTGATAACTATAAGAATCAATCAGTGGAGGTTAGAAAAGGTTAGGAAGAGAGACTACAAAAGCAATTTACAAAAAAGCAATAGCAGGACATATGTATGACTCCCAAGTATGCATCTAAGTACAGAAGGTTTAGGATCTTTGCTTGGAAGTGTTTGCATAGGTAATGCTGTATCCCAAGCGGGCTTCAAATAGTTTTTCCTCAGGTAGGCAGTGAGATTGGAGGTGTGATGGGGAAGAAAGTGGTAACTGGGAGCAAATGTTTTGGTAGTGTAATGAGTTGGCAGATTTTAAAAAATCTCTACAGAGTACTCTGTCAGACATACTGGGGGAGCAAATGGCTGTAACTAAGAAAATAATTCTTCTGAGCTGGGATGCAGTATATAAATTGCCTAGACATAGTAAGGCCTTATAAAGTTTAATTCTGTTGGCTGCTAAGAAAGCAATTACTATAAAATGGAAATCAATGCCTAAACCAACAGTATTTGAAGTACTGAATATTATAAAAGAGATAAAAGAACTGGAAGAGGGGTCTTTAGAAAAGGGAATGAGCAAATTACATATGAATAATTTGAATAAATGGAAATTGTGGGAATAATACATGCTATAAAGTCTAGAATTTTGAGGAACTCTCTTGCAGAGGCCACATCTAGAAGAGAGAAATCCAAGAAAATTCCCTGATAAGTTAAAACTTTGTCTTCTGGCAGAAAGGATATCCTTATGTGTCTATCTAACACCTCAGGAAAAAATCTTTTAGAGGGTGTGAGGAAGGACTTTTGAAGGTTCATTTTGAAATCCAGGTAGGAAAGAATTCTGATGAATCCAAGCACCTGGATACAGAATCTGCACACATCAATGAGTCTAAAGAAGGAATAATGTGGATGCCTAGGGTTTTGTAATAGGCAACCACTTGGGAATGACACTTTGTAAGCACCCAAAGTGCAGCAGATAGCTCAAATGGTAATGCAGAAAACTGATACTATAAGCCAGACTGAACAAATTTCAAACATTTCCTGAAAATAGGAGCAATAAGAATATGATGATAAGAATCCTTGAGATCTAGAGTCACCATGAAATAGTGTTCTTGAAGCAATGCTAGGACTAACTGTAATGTGAGCATTTTGAATTTTGGAACTTTTACAAAGGTGTTTGGAAAGGACAAATCAAGGGTGGGGCTCCAAGAATGCTTCTTTTTTGGTACCAAAAGGTTGTAGAGTAAAAGTTTTGCCTTTGTGTATCACATGCACTGGTTCTATGACCCCTGCTTCTACCATGTGGTTGACAACTGGAGGAAACAACTCTGTCTAGTCTAGTGTGAATGTAGGAATTCCTCTGAAAGACAGAGGATTTTATCTCCAGTGCCAAGTGCATCCTCTTCAAATTATTCTCAGAACCCATTTGTCTGAGACCATTTGCAGCCAGGCATCAGGGCTGAGAGAGAGTCTGGTGGAAGGAAGAGTGAGGAGAGGGGTTGGGTTGTTCTGTGACTATGCACAGCCATAACTTTGCAGGGAGTTGATTCTTTTTCAAAAAGGACCCCCCCCCCTTCTTCTTTGGTTTTGAAGAATTATCCTCCTGCCATTTCATTTTAAATCCCTGACTTATGATTGGCTGCAATTTTTGTTTGTTCTTCCCCTTGATGGCAGACATCTTGCTTGGGGACAACTTGGGTACATGAAACTTCCTAGATACCCCATGCATGAAGTCAAGTCTATCATCCCACTATTTGATACTCTGTATAACAGAGGATCCAAACACCAATTCAGAACTTGAGAGCACATTCAAAATTCCTGCTTTTAAATCATCAGAGAAGTTCTGATTAAGTAGCCAGGTATACCATCTTAATAAAACAGAAGAAGCAACGTTTCTAGAGACGTTACTTGAACACTCAAGCACACCTCACAAAGCATGTTTCAAAACCGGAGTCAAATTTGAATCAATTAATTCTATTCATATAAGACTTCTGCTCTGCAGATAAGGTTGCAACAAAAATCATCCAAACTGTATATGCACACTGTAAAATAAATAGCTTTGATAATTTGATATTTTTGAGGCTAGAGCAGCAGAAAAAGACATACTTTTTCCCTGAAGAGCTAACCATTTCCCATCTTTATTAGGGGGCAGAATATATTGGATTAGAAGAAGCCAAGGATGTTTTACTTGAGCAGGCAGCTTGGGAGAAAGCAGCTGGGTCTGAGAAAAGAGACCTGTCTTATCCGAAGAGACGCTATATTTTCTTTGAATCTTTTTACAGACTTCTAGAATAGAGACTGGTGTTCTACAGGCAGCTTTATAAACATCTTCCAAGGCCAGTAAGAAAGGAGGGGGATAGCCACAGAACTGAACATCTCATCCTCTATAAGGTCATATGCCCTGCTTAACTCTGGGGTAGTTCTCAACTGCTCCTAACTAAAACATTACTAAATCTAGCAATCATCTGAGGAAAGGTGAAAAATTGTTTGGGCTTAAGCTCAGATTCACCTTTCAAAGAATCACATTGACTGGATTTAGTGTCATCTAGGAAATCGCTATTATCCTCATAAGATTTCTCACCATTCTCTGAAACTGCAGGAAGGTCACTAACCAAACTAGCGCTACTGCAACATATGGAAACATAGCCACCAGAGTTAACTGTCTGCAGAACACTCAGCCAAATAAACCATATCAGCTTATAAACAGCTATAATCTGATTATCAGCTGTAAGATGAAGCTTCTGTTTCTTTTTCTTATGAACTTCACTACTAGATAAAATATTTGGTGACAGAGTAGTCTGCCTGGCAGGGGATCACTTACCTTGGACTACTCCTGAACCAAAAGGGTATGATTCTCACAAACTTGCACCAGATACTGGAACACCCTTGAAAGATTTGTCTAATGTCCCACCCCCCCCACACCCTGTTCCATAGTGGCTAACAAAGTTACACTAGAGGGAGATGGGACAAATGGTAAGTGGTCTGGAGGGCTGAGCAGTAGCCCCAACAGAATCACTAAGCATAGGCTGAGGCAAATTTTTATTTTGTTTTATCTTTTTAGGTGCAATCAGATTTGCTGGGGGGCTACAGAGTTAGGATCCATCAAGTCAGGTGGGGAGAGGACACCAGTCAGAATAATAAATGACAGCATTGGATAATGTGTCACAATAAGACTTTAAAATTTCTATTAATAAGTATGTCTGCACACAACTAAACTCTGGCAAGCTGTTTTATTATCACAAAAGAGTTTGAAATATGTTCAGAATTTTTTTTTACAACTGACAGAAATTAAAGAATTTCTAATACACACAGTCCAAACACCAAAGCAACCAATGTGCCAATCGCTGGACGGCACAGTGGTGCAGCGGTGGCATTGTCCCCTCACAGCAAAAGGTTCTCCGGTTCGACTCTCAGCTGGGGTGCCTCCTGTGTGGAGTCTGCATGTCCTCCCTGTGTTCATGTGGGTTTCCTCCGGGTGCTCTGGTTTCCTCCCACATTACAAAGACATGCAACTGGAGCATTTCTCCCCGGGCCTCCGCTGAAAATTGACTTTGTTCCAAGTTGGACTTTCCCAGTTAACTAATGTTAAATAAATAAATAAAGTAAAATAAAAAATAGTTAAAAAACAGCTTTACACACTTTAACTACATTAAACTGCCTTGAAATAACATTTAAGAGCAACTTAATCAACATTTCTTGTTATACAGAGTAAAATCCTCACAGTACATTCAAATAACTTCATTTGCATTAAAATTGTGATCTGATGTTAAACACACAGTCATACATATATAGTAAATAATGTATAAGTGCTGAAGAATTCCAAGTTCTGCAATACTGTCCTGTCAAAGGATGAAAACAAAGTAGAGCGGCAACAATAAAGAGAGGCCTCTAGTGTCTAACAGCACACATACACACTGCACTTGTGAGGGAAATAAAGTGTCCTCCTTAACAGTAAAAACAAGCATTTGTTGAAGATAAAAAACAGATAAGCACTGCTACAAGCAGAAACTCCTGGGTCTATGTTCAGCCATAAATGGAATGTCCATTGAACAGCTGAACATCTAACCCTATCCATCGAACATTCATTCAGTGAACATTCATTTCATTGATGGGGAAAGTAACTAGTTGGTCACAACTTCCCCATCTGCCCTTTCCCCCACTGTAGTGTGGTGTTGGAGTTGGTATATATAGTTAGGGAGGTGTGGGGGGCATGGGGCAAAGTGCCCCACCTGGGTGGGTTTGAAATACTGCGGTGGGGCAAACAGGGAAGTGGTGGCCAACTAGTCACTTTCCCCATCAATGAAATGAACGTTCGATAGATACGGTTTGATGTTCAGCAGTTTGATGGAACTTCCATTTGATGGCTGAACATAGACCTGAAATTCTCACAGGAATTACTGTAAAAACCTACAAAAATATAATAAACTATTAAAATAAATATTATTTTTAAATAAACATAAAAATAAAACAGAATAATACATCTATTAATAAAATGAGAGGAAGGGAGTCCTAAAATAGGTTTTATCTGAGCAGTAAGCCAGAAAGTTCAGCACTAGATCCTGTGAAGTCAGAGGGCTTTCTTCTTTGGATGGCAGAAAAAGACTGAACACTCGCTTCCTTTCACAGTTGAAGGGTTCCCTAGCAGGATATGCTCAGCCAATCAGCTGTCACAGGAAGAGAGAGGGAGAAATGTCTGAGCTTTTGAAAGCTAGCCAGTACTGGGTTACCTTGGTGGTTAACCCAAAATGACATTGAGGTAGTGAGACTAACAAACATTTTAAGTGGAAATATTTCTTCATTAGCCCACTCTCCTTTTTCTGTGGCAGTTGTCTCTTGTCACAGCCCTGGGCTTATTTCTTGAATATGTACTTCCAACATGTCTCCTCACCCATCCTCTGGAAGAGGTAAGCAGGTATTATTTTGTCACTCTTCTTCCCCCATTGTCAACTCTTTCAGCATCTGGGTGATCTGTGCCACAGTCAGGGCTTTATCACTCTGAACCATGGAACAGGATACAAATATTCCTTCTATACCTATCTGCGTAAGACTAAATTTACACAGTTGTTCCAGTTCATTATATTGTGTTACCTGTCTTTTTCTAAGTCTTCTGCAGATCTTTCATGTTTGGCTTCCAATGGGGTATCTTCTGAAGAAAGTGCAACAGCTTGTTCATAAGCTGAGGATATATCAACTAAAAGAAAAGCAAATCATTTTTAGTTGTGCTAGTACATCTGTGACGACTTTCTGTTAGTTCAACAACTGCAGGCAAAGCATGATAGGATGCTGGATAAGCATTACGGAAACTGTATAAAGATTTATGATATACATAAAAAGTTTACAGATAAGTTTATGATGTACACAGCATAATAAGAAGCCATTCCAGCAATAATTTGACAGTTCACTCTCAGTGCATCAAACAATGTATCAACTTTTAAGATGGGTGCAAATAAACAGTAATAAAACTGCCTTAATTTAATGAACTGTGGTGATAAGGTCTTATAAATCATTATAAGTCAATACAAAATGCAAAACTTACACTAAGTTCTACGCTAACCTTGTTTGAATAAGTACTAAATGGAAGTGACCTTATCCATCCTGCAATTCTTTAAAACACCCAGCCAGGTATCAGTAATGTAATCTCTGTATTTATTAATCTTTTCAGTTAAAGTGCCTTTAATATCAGATTTCTGGAGACAGTCTTATATTGTTTCTACTGATAAGGTTTGCCAATATAAGTCTATTAATTTAACATGATTTTAATTAGAATTATATAAAATAATGATGTTGTAAAAATAGAGCTGCTTTTAGTAACTTTTTGTCAGTACATGTAATGTAACATGGCATCCTAAAAATGTTTATATAAAAATATTTCAGATCCAATGGATCAGGATCTTCTAGTCAACATTCATTTAGATGTAGTTAAGCCTCTTCATGTTTGAGAAATGCCACAGCCACATTCCAAATTAAGGAAAATCATGACTCTTTTAGTCCCCCTTCTGATGTATGAAAGGAACTTAATTAAAAGTTATGCACTCACTATAACTAGGCATCTGTGTAGTCCATTTTCATTCTTCCTCAATGAATGCATTACAGATCCAAAGGTTGGATTCAACTTGACCGCATACTTCAGACTTTGGATCCAGCTCTCAAGCTCCTCCTTCTACCCACAGTGCCCTAGTCCATCCCCAACATCTCAGATCAGGTTTGCTGCCATAAAGCCTATATTAATTAGTTAAAGAGGAAATCAGATTCTAGAGTAGGTCTCAAACCTGGAACTACAGGTTTCAGCAAGAAAGCCATCAGGTCACTCCAGAAGATTACAGGAATAGATGCCTAGTTATGATGAGTGCATAACTTTTAAGTCTGATGTAGCCCTTTGCATTCTTCCTCAATGAATGTGACAGAGTCCCCAGCTATGTAAATCTTGGGTGGCCCTCATGGAAGGACACACCAGAGAACCGCTGAACCAAAAGCAGCACTACTTCTTGAAATTAGGTCCAATTTGTAATGAGTAATAAAGGTATGTGCATTGGACCATGTTGCTGGTGCACAAATATCACTGATAGAAGTTCTTAACCAAAAAGCAGATGTAGTGGCCATGGATCAAGTTGAATGGGCTTTAGGCGGTCTTGGTAGAGAAATGCCCTGTTGGAAATAAATCCAAGAAATTCGATTTGTTATCCATTTAGCTAATGTAACTTTAGAAACTTGACAACTGAGACAACGTGATGAAAAAGAGATTAACAACTTGTCTGACTTTCTGAATTCTTTTGTACTGTGAAAACAGAAATATAATTGTTTATGCACATCCAGAAAATGTAGCATGCATTCTCTTTTGTTTGAAAATTTTGGAAAGAAGACTGGTAAATGAATAATTTGTTTAATGTTAGATTCAGAAGCCACTTTAGGTAAAAAGAAGGGTTAGTCCATAAAGTAACCTGCGTTTATGAAAGATAACACATTCTCTGAATTATTGAAGCAATTCAATTGGAGTCCCTTACATACACTACCCCTAGATGAAGCTGTCACCTATTTTAATATATAATTTCTAAACCTCCTCGACTCCTTAGCTCCCCTTAGGACAAAAAGAATTAAGAGCAAAACTTTCCCATGGTTAAAAAAAGACACCTTAGCTACCATGCGCCTTCACAATAAAGCCCTGAAAAGCTACTATAAAGACAAAGCCCCAGCCTCCCTAAACGAATACAAAACACTCTGCAACAGAGTCAAAAAAACTTATCAATTCTGACCACAGATCCTACTATATTACCCTCCAAAATAATCATAAGACTAACCCAAAAAAGTTCTGGAATAGCATCTCCTCCCTCTTCAACCCTGGCAAAAAGGAAAACCCACAACCAGATTAAAATATTAGTGACACCAATCTCGCCTTCCAATTCAACAGCTTCTTTATTGATTCCATATCTAAATTAACATCTTCATTTTCCAATAACTCTACTCCTCCTGCTACAACTCCTACTTCTACTTCCAATCTAGACTGCTCGTCCTCTGACCACCCCCTCTTCTCCCCCAAACCCATACCCATATGTACTATAAAAAAATTGCTTCTTAAATTAAAACCTTGCTCTAATGCTCCCGACATCTCTTCCTTCTTCCTAAAGATAGCTACTGAAGCCATTGCCTTCCCAATTTGCATACTTATAAATCGGTCCATCCAAGAAAGTTATGTACCCCAAATCTGGAAAAAAGCTTACATCATTCCCCTCCACAAAGGAGGCAACAACAACGCCATTTCCAACTTCAGACCAATTGCCATCTTATCCCCCATCTCTAAACTACTAGAAAAATGCATACACATACAACTGCTACCTTACCTCACCAATAATCACCTATTAACCCCAACACAACATGGATTTCGACCCGGTCATAGCACTATTACTGCTCTTCTCTCCTTCCTTGAAACTGTAAATAAAGCTAGAGACTCTAACTATATTGTCTCTACTCTGCTCCTAGACCCTTCTAAGGCCTTCGACACCATCTCCCACTCCCTGTTACTCAACAAACTCTCTAACCTACATCTTTCCCCCTCTTGCATCAATTGCTTTTCTAGTTACCTCTCCAATCGGCAGCAATCTGTTAAATGGAAGAAATCCACCTCCTCTTACCTCAACACTGTCACTGGTGTACCTCAAGGCTCCATATTAGGTCCATTATTATTCAATATCTTCATTAATGACTTCCACCACAATATCCCAAATGCTAAAATAGTCCAATATGCAGATGAATCAACCATTATCTGTGCTGCAAACTCCATTCCCTCCCTCAAAAAAATACCTCAGGATGCCTTCACAACCACTGAAAAATGGATGCATGATAATCATCTTGCTCTCAATCCATCTAAACCCAAACTGATACTATTCACCCCATCAAAAAGCATAACTATTGACAAAAACTCTTTCCTCATAACCAGTCAAAATAATACATCCCTAGAAATTGTCACCAATGCCAAACTGCTAGGAGCTCTCACTGATAATCAGCTCACATTTGATTCCCACATACAAACAAACATTAAAAAAACACATCAGAAACTTGGTATGTTCTACCGGCACATACGCTTCCTCTCCCCATCTACCAGATTCCTCCTATCTACCACAAACCTCATCCCCTCTCTACTATATGGTGCCCCACTACTAACCAACCTTAAATCCTCTACCAAAACAAAACTTTCTTCCTGCTACAACAAAATCACTAAATTCGCATCTGACCATAGATCCTCCTCCCACCACTGTACTGCCCTCCACAAACTTAATTGGCTAGAGCTCCCAAACTATCTTACCTACACTCAACTAACTCAAGCTCATAAGCTCATCTTTAAGCCCTCACCCTACCCCTCTCTCTCCTCAGCCTTCACCATGCACCATCCTAATAGACCCCTTAGAACCAGCACTCAGAACCTACTTCCAGCAGGTAAACTCTTACTTTCCTTTGCCCTGGCCTGCCTCTGGAACTCCCTCCCATCACATATTCGTTCTACCAGCAACCTTCTTATCTTTAAATCTCTCCTCCATTTCACACCTATCATCTCTCTGGGAATGCTCCTGTACCCACCCTGCATAATTCCTCCAGCTACTTCACACTCCTTAATCTACAATCCCTTCCCTTCCATATGAACACTCTTACTTAACCACTTATGTAAATACTATCTGTGCACACCTACTAACTAGAATCTTAACTAATACTCTCTCTCTTTACATTTATTAGTGAATATAGAAATTAAAAATTGTAAACTTATTTGTTATTTTTGTATTTGCTCTTCTGTTGCTTTTCCAGTTTTTCTTAATACTATCTTGTGCTTATATGTACTACTATGATACTTATCAAACAGTAGATGTTATGTTCTACCTATTATAATTTACTTTATTCTTATTTGTATTTTTGATATTTTTGATATTGTATCTTTTGGAGCTTTTCTCCCCAGGACTCCATTGAAAATGGGCTCATTTGGTCCAATGGATTATCCTGGCAAACAAACTTCAAATAAATAAATAAAAATAAATAAATAATGTAGATGTCCTTGATGAAAGAGCCTGGAGTTTAGAAATCCTTTTAGCAGAAGTGGTAACCACTAAAAAGGTTGTCTCCCAAGATAGATACTTTATAATTTTTTTGCTGAAGGTTCAAAGGGTTGCTGAGTCAAACCTTGGAGCACCAGCGTCAAATCACAGAGAGGCGATGGATCCTTTACTGGAGGTTTAAGTAGGAAGGTGCCTTTTAAGAAAGCCTTACATAACTTGGAAGCAGCCAAACAATAGCTCTTGTCCTCTGCATGAAAATATGATATGGCTGCCAATAGTACTTTGATCATGGAAAAACTAGCACCTTCTTTGAAAAGAGAAGCTAGAAAGTTTAGTACAGCAGAGACAGGGGCATTAAAAGGGTCAATGTTGTTACTCAGATCCCAAAATAAAAATCTTCCATTTACTCTTGTAAATCCTTTCGGTGGAGTCTTTTTGTGAAGATAATAGTATGGCACATACTGGAGAAAGCCTAGGCTGCCTGGCTATTAGTGGAATTGGAGAAACCATGTGGTTAGTTTGAGGGCTGGGATATTGGGATGATTCATCCTCAAAGGGTATAACAGAAGGTATGGAGTTGGATCCAGAATCCAGGGTGAATACCAAAGATGAGACCAAAGGAAGGGGAACCACACCTGGTGAGACAAAAAATTTGCAAAAAGGATTACCAAGCTCTTTAACCAATTTATTTAATGTAAAAATTTTGGGATCAGAGGTAGTGATACAGGCCTATTTAAGGTAAACAAAAACAGCACTAGTTTATCTATATTTATTTCTGGTGGTAAGAAAAGGATTTATTACAGGTATCAGTGGCCTGGTTACGGCAAGAGAGTTTTAGAAAATAAGGATATAGATCAAGACAATTGAAGTGTATAATAACAAGTATATACAAAGAGAGAGAGAGAGAGAGAGTGTGCAAGTGAAATATTGGGTATTGTGCAGTTTTAATTGAGTCTAGAACATAAGCTGCAGTTACAAATGGGGATAATTAGTTGGGCACATAAAATATTGCATGATAACTAGAAGACTCAGTCAGAGAAGATTACAAAAGATTGGTAAGAAAGAATGGAAAGGCAATTTATTAATAAAAAATTGCTTCCAAATATGCAACAAAATCTAGAAGGTTTGGGATGTTTTCTTGGAAGTGTTTACACAGGTATTTTTATACCCCAAAAAGACTTCAGAGAATTCTTCCTTGAGTATACAGTAAATGATATAGATCTGATGGGACAGAGTGGGTAATTGGGAATACAATAAGATGGCAGATTTTAAGAATTTTCTACAGAGCACTTTGTCAGAAATAATTGGGGAGAAAATGGTTATATTCTAAGGAAATGATTCTTTTGAGCTGGGATGTAGTATCAGAAATGTCCAGACACAGTAAAGCCTTACTAAATTTAATGATATTGGCTGTAGAAAAAGCAACCTCTAGAAAATAGAATGAAAGCATGGGCTACAAATGACTCGCAGAAATAAAATAATAGGATAAGCGCTTTTATTCTTTAACTATAGTAAGAACTTTATCAGCTCTATTTACATTGTGCTAAATGAACATTTAAATAAAATACATTAAAGTCACATGATCATACTACACCAATAAAAAAAAAAACAATTAAAAGATATGCTAAGAAACAGATATACAACAAAATATACATTATTTAAATTCTATTGCAATTAAAAAAAAAACATTTAATGCTGATACATTCATTAAGTCCTGGGAGTTTATCAGCTTGTAAAAATATTTGCCAATGTACTCCTTTGCATTCTAACATGCTGAAAGGATCAACACCACAAATTACATTAAACAATTCATCTAAAACAAAATAGTCAAACTTTTTAAATTACTCAGATAAAAAAATTATTGAGTGCGAGAATTATTATCTCCAGCATTGTATTCTTATCAAACAAATACCTAATGGTTTGTGCATCCTTAAATTTCCAAACAGCATTACTAAACATGATAAAAATCTATTATAGTTTGGTGGAATTTTTCAACAATACAGAGTTAATATTACTAAGACATCTGATTGAGCATAATGCCTCTAAAATTGAAAGCTTATGTAAACTCATTGCAGACCTTGATGATAACATTAAAAGCAATAATTTCTTTCAATGCTGGATTGTTTTATATAAGTTCTGTTCATAGGTTCATAGGTAGGTACTAGGCTATCGGCCCAAGGGCCTACACAAGCCTAGCCAGCAAGGTTCCATAGCTTACGCCACCCAAGAAAGCTATTTTCCTGTGCTACTGTCCAGCAGAGACACAGAAGTGATCCCCGGGGTGTATTTCCTATTTCCCATCCACTCATCAGGATTTTTCTTGAAGAGTGCTAATGAAGAACTTTGCTTGACATAGATGGGTAGCTTGTTCCAGAGTATAGGAAGTCTCTGGGACAGGAATCTATCCCTCCAGCGTGTCCTGTTTATTGTGGTGACAAGGTTTAGGTCCCTAGAATGTGTAGCTCGGAGGGACTGGGATTACTTTAGGTGTAGCATGTCCAACAGCTCTGGGTTTGACATAGCTTTGTATGTTAGGCAGAGATCACCTCAGAGTAGGCGATATGCTACAAAGTAAAGCTGAAGTTTTTTGAGGCAGCCAGTGTAGGGCATTTGTTTGGGTAGCCACGGTGGTGCAGTGGTTAGCACTGCCACCTCACAGCAAGAAGTTCTCCGGTTCGATCCTTGGTTGGGGTGCCTTCTGTGCGGAATCTGCATGTCCTCTCTGTGGTTGCGTGGGTTTCCTCTGGGTGCTCCGGTTTCCACCCACATCCCAAAGACATGCTGTAGGTGAATTGGACACTCAAAATTAGCCCTAGGTGTGAGTGTGTGCATATGTGTGCCTTCTGTGGAAGGTTGGGTGCCGGGCTGGCAACTCGACACTGTAAAACTCCACTGCCAATCATGAGCGGACAGGTGATCCGCTGTGGCGACCCCTAACTAGGAAAAGCCAAAAGAAGAAGAAGTGTAGGGCATTTGTTTGAGGCCAGTAATCCTCCTTGTGAGGTACTTCTGTGGCCTTTCCAGCTGCTGCAGACGTCTTGTGAGGTACATTTCCAAAAGGGCCATTGTACTCTATAATGGGTCTTATGAGTGATGAGTAGAGGTGAACAATGACCTCTTTTTGTCTGGATCAGAACCCTTTTATGATGAGGTGTGCCACATAGAAGGACTTCCTGACTACTGTGGCAATGTGACTATCAAAGGAGAGACTACTGTCCACCTGGGTCCCAAGGTCTCTTATCACGCATTCAGTGTTAAGTAGATTGCTGCCTATGTGGTAGTTCATGGGTACAGAGTTTTTACCAAAGGGGATGACACTGCACTTTTTGGCAATGAGCTTGAGGCCATGGCTCTGACACCAGGCATCTGTCTCAGTGAGGCCCTTCTGTAGGATGTCCACATCATTTGGGGACTTGACTATGGCTCCTAGTTTGCAGTCATCTGCAAACTTCATTAGCCAGAGGCCTTGTGTGTTAGCCTGTACTTCAGAGAAGTAGATACCAAACAGGAGAGGTCCCAGGACGGAACCCTGTGGTACTCCACTTGTCACTGCTTTGAGGTCAGATTTAGAGTCTGCAACTTTTACAGTGTGGGTTCTGTCAGTGAGCCAGTTGGCAACCCATCTTGTGATGTAGGGATTTATACCTAGTTTAGTGAGTTTAGCTATAATTCCAGAATGGGGGCTGGTGTCAAGAGCCTTGGCGAGGTCAAGATAGGCTGTGTGATCCACCTTACCCTCATCCACGGCTTTGGTGACTGCCTCAAAGAAGTTGATCAGGTTCAGGAGGCATGATCTGCCTTTCACAAACCTGAACTGGGTGGGATCCAGAGTTTGGAGGTTACCAATGTCTTTGTTTATGAGTTCCATGATGATATGTTCCATGGCCTTGCAGACCAGGCTCGTCAGGCTAACAGGCCGATAGTTCCCGGGATCAGTGGTGGCTCCCCCTTTGTGGAGTGCATTAACTGTTGTTGTGCGCCATTCAGAATTTTGAACATGGTCTTAGGGGCTAGTCCTTTGTACCTGGCTTTAGGAAAAGATATTAATTTGGACTTATCCTTACCTCTAGTTCAACAAGATTTTGTAGTATTAAGTCAACTGGTTATGGATATGTTGGCAAAAAGCCAGCAAGTTTTTAATGCATTTGTTAAATGACCTACAATCATGGTTATGGAACCTTCTGCCACTATGTTCAATGATTCAGGTGACAGAACTCTAGTTGCAGATTCATCTAATATTATTGACCATCTTGTTCAAGGTACTATTAACCCTTTTTCCACCTTTGCTTATGTGCCTAATGCCACTCTGCAGTCTGGTCATTTAGCTATTTCTGAAACTACTTGTACATCAAAAATCTATGATTTGGAATCTAAATTGTTCAAGTTAAAAAGTCCTGAGTACGAGAATTATCTTGAACATTGTATTCATATCAAACAAATACCTAAAGGTTTATGCACCCTTACATTTCTAAATGCAATTACTAAACATGATAAAATATATCATAGTTTGGTAGAATTTTTCAACAATACAGGGTTAATATTAGTAAGACATCTGATTGAGCATAATGCCTCTAAAATTGAAACTTATATAAAGTTATTACAGACATTGATGCTAACATTAAATACAATAATTTCTTTCAAAGCTGGGTTGTTTTATATAAGGGAATACCAGCTAGAACTGATATTTAAATTGCTACCATCATATTGTGTAAAAGGCAAGATGTTAACTCTGGTAATGTGTTTAATTTTAATACAGTGAATCTACAGACCTCCAATGCTACTTCAGGTGATTATAATACCGAATTTCCTTCTTTGGCTACTAATTTACAAAATTCCAATGAAGTTGATTTTCATGATCAGCGTAGATCAATGAATGAAGATTCTTTTTATTTGGAAGTAATCCAAAGGAATCAAAAGACACAAGGGCCCACCAGAACCCAGACCAAGCTGAAGACAAGGGGAAGAGGATGACAGAGAAGAAATTAATTCATCTAGTCTTTAACTTCAGTTCTGGGCAATTATCTACCGAGCAGTTAAATTTATTAGATAAAAGTTTCACCTTTATCTAAGCCAAACATTTAAATTATACACAGTTAGTTGCTGATTTTAAGTTGTTCATAAGACAGTTAAATTTAAAATTAATTTTGCATGATGATGAGAGATTCAATAACAGTAATGCAAATATGTTACGAGAAAGAAGTAGATACACAGTGGATATAAAAAGTGTACACACCCCTGTTAAAATGCCAGGTTTTTGTGATATAAAAAATGAGACCACAATAAATCATTCCAAAGCTTTTCCCACCTTTAATGTAACCTATAACCTGTACAGTTCAATTGAAAAACAAACAAATCTGTTAGGGGGAAAAATATAAAAAATAAAAAAACTTACAATAAACTAGTTGCATAAGCGTGCTCACCCTTAAACTAACACTTTGTTGAAGTACCTTTTGATTTAATTCAGTCTGCTTGGGTATACACCTGCCATCAATTAAAGAGACTCTGATTAACACCAAATAAAGTTCAGCTGTCCTAGCAGGATTTTCCTAACATTTACTCAGTTGCCTGCTACAGCAAAAGCCATGGTTCACAGAGAGCTTACAAAGCTTCAAAGGGATCACATTTTTGAAAGGTATCAGTCAGGATAAGGGCACAAAAAAATTTCCCCAGCATTGGATATACCATGGAACACAGTGAAGACAGTCATCAAAAAGTGGAAAAAATATGGGACAACAGTGACGTTGCAAAGAACTGGACATTCTTCCAAAATTTCTGAAAAGACTAGACAAAAACTGTTTAGGGAGGCTTCCAATAGACCTACAGCAACACTGAAGGAGCTGCAGGAATTTGTGGCAAGTACTGGTTGTGTACTACATGTGACAACAATCTCCCATATTCTCCATATGTCTGGGCAAAGGGATAGGGTTGCAAGATGGAAGCCTTTTCTTACACAGAAAAACATCCAGGCCCAACTAAAATTTGCAAAGCAATACATCAGGTTTCCAAAAAGCTTGTGGGAAAATGTGTTATGGTCTGATGAGAACAAGGTTGAACTTTTTGGCCGCAATTCCAAAAGGTACGTTTGGCACAAAAATAACACTTCACATCACCAAAAGAATACCATTCCCACGGTAAAGCATGGTCGTGGCAGTATCATGCTTTGGGGTTGCTTTTCTTCAGCTGGAACTGGGGCTTTAGTCAAGGTGGAGGGAATTATAAACAGTTCCAAATAACAGTCACTTTTAGCCCAAAACCTTCAGATGTCTGCTAGAAAGTTGAAGATGAGGAGGACTTTCACCTTTCAACATGACAAAAGAATGGCTTAATCAGAATAAAATTAAAGTTTTGGAATGACCCAGCCAGAGCCCAGACCTAAATCCAATAGACAATCTGTGGGGTGACCTGAAGACGGCTGTGCACAAGATATGCCCTTGCAATCTAACAGATTTGGAGCGCTTTTGCAAGGAAGAGTGGGCAAATATTGCCAAGCCAAGATGTGCCTTGCTGATAGACTCCTACCCAAGAAGACTGAATACTGTAATTAAATCAAAAGGTGCTTCAACAAAGTATTAGTTTAAGGGTGTGCACACTTATGCAACCAGCTTATTGTACGTTTTTTTAATAATAATAATTTAATAATACTTTCTACTACGCAGTGCTAATCAAGAGTTCAGAGATCACACAGAAATACTTAAAATAAATCAGTAGTACAGTTCTGACATCACAGAAAAACACTTAGTCTAATCTTTCTAATTCCTAGCTATTGCTACAAGAAAACACACTTCTAAAATAACTTAGACAACAGGCAGAGTGCTGAATTGGATGATCATGACAAAAATGCTTAATAATCTCTGGTTCTCACTGTTTCAATTGAATCTGCAGTTCTGATAAAACATTACATCATTTCACACTTTCCTGGAGTTCCCAGGCTGACAGAAACTGTATTTACATTCTTTTACACTTAGAGCAATAAAGGACATTCCACATGTAAATTCTGGTCATTAACTTTAGCCTTAAAACAATAGGCAGGAAGCCTTCATCTAGCCGGACTGGAGCTGACTTTAGATCAAAGGGTCACAACATGCTTTTACTGGGTCAGTAGAGAGCACTGTTGCCACATTTTTGTAACAGCATTTTTTTTTCATTTAAGACAACAAGCCTGTGATTTACATTTATATTTACAAATGATAGAAATATGTATAAAATTCTATCTGGCTAGGCTGGCAGCCTTCACCCTTTTCTACCAGTCTTCACATGGGGATCAGCTCACCCGAGTTGGGTTCCTTCCATGCCAGCCTAGAGATCAAATCAATGAGCTCGTTGGCAGGTGGAGTCACCTGGGAAATAGACAGGCCAGAGCCAAAGGCTTTCAGGAATACAGATTCCTCTTAGGAAAGGTTATTGGTAAACTAACCATCCCTTTGCTTGAGGATTACCAGGATGCTTCCAAAGGAAGCATCATCAGGTGGTGATCTTGGGGACCATTCCCCCTCATCAAAAATCAGTATCTTCAGTGACTGACTCTTGAGGAGAGTCTAAGCGCCACCTCTTGCACTTTCTCTCCTAGGGACGTCTTCAATGGGAGGTACTAGAGAAGTATCAGAAGAAATAAGTATACCCTTCTGGGAAGCCTGAAGACATTGGGCCAGCTGTCCCTGTGGAGTACAGTGATGACACTCAAGGCACAAAGACATATGGATTCCAAAGGCAGATCTGAGGGGGGTGAAACTGTCCATCTTCCAGAAGCAGAGAACACTCTCTCCACCATCTAAAAGGCAGAGTGCTCCAGGGAGAAGGAGGCCAAAGGAGCCAAGAAGACATTCTTCTGGACCAGTGGCTCTCTCTGACTCAAGGCAGAAGTTGGGCCGAGCTGTCCAATGCCGAGGCTCCAAGCGGCAGACATGGTTCCTACAGCTTTGGAGTTGACTCTAAAGCTTTGGCTCCAAGAGTCATTTGGCTCTGACATGGTCAGAGCCCATGCACTCAGAGAATGTATCAGAGCTGAAGATACAACAATCTACAGATCTGACACAGATGGCTCCAGAAGACTCTAAGTCAAGGGCTTAAAAAACATGGGATTGGATTGGAGAAGGAGCCAAAATAGGTAATGACATACTTGTAAAGGTTTCCAGCCCTGAAGGGGTAGGAGCTGGGAGAACACCCATCTGAATCTGTGCTGAAATTTCCTCATAATCCTAGCCATGCCAGTTTCTGTCAGGCTCCTGAAAGAAAGAAAGGATGAGGCCACTGAAGTGGATCTGGAATCTCAATGTCTCTCTAAAAAGGGGATGGCACTCAGGAAGGGACTGGATCTAAAGAGAAGCATACCTAGTTTGAGATAAATGTTTCAGATCCAAGGCTATTAGTTCTGATGAAGCAGATTGGATATCCGATGCCAACAGATCCAAAGATTTAGTCTTCAGATTCAACCTTTTTGAAACTGGGAGTGTGCTCTGTGGTTGGATCTGAGGATTAAGTGGAGGATCCAGATGGCTCTGACGGCCTTTTTCCTGTGCTCTTTTTTGTCAGGCTTGGAAGGTTGAGCTCCAGATAATGATTCCGAGAAGGTCATAGGGTGAAAACTTTTCAGAATGTATTTATTCTTGTAGTCTACAAAGTACAGGAGTTAAACGCTTTGCAGATCTCACAGTCTGCTTTTAAATAATCAGGGTCCAAGCAATAGACAAACAAATTGTACTCATCAGAAAGTGGAATCTTGTGCCTGCACTGCTTATACTTTTTAAAGCCTGAAGGCTTTTCAGCCATCTTAATGAGATACCTAATATAAAGATTAAAGAAGAGTTCTGTTTATTTTAAGGAAAGAAAGAAAAGGGAGAAGAAATTACCAACTATGGTAATCGAGAAGGAAAATACCAACAATGGTAGTTTAGAAATACACAAAAATAGTGTGGGATAAGGGAGGATATATAGAATGTAATTTGCACAAGGCAAAGGCATAACAATATAAGTAATTAAGGGATTTAACTTGACCAACACTTGAGAGCTCAGAGACCACATCCGTACACGAAGGTTGCAAACCAGATCCAGAGGTATGTTAGGGGACTACAGCATTATGGATTAGAGAGGATGTCAAGAGTTCCAGTAACCATGAGCTGTAAAAAGAGGCAAAGTGGGATCCAAACCTATTTGTTGAGGAATGAATGAAAGTTAACAAATCAGATCAGAAGTTTGGTTATTTGAGTGACTGCATTCAAGTGGCAGCCTATGAATTCCAACACTTGCACTGGTTCTTGAATGGACTTTTCATAATTCACTGTAATGCCTAAGGACAGACGCAGCTGGAGTAACAAGCCTTGAACCAAATACATATTTATATATAATGGAAGAAAAAACATTACAGACTAGAAAACTTTTTTTTGAAAGATGGATAGGATGTTAATGCCTGGACAGAAAGTCAACACACAGGAGAAAACTAACTCTAACAGCTAAACCTACCCTACTGAGCTAATACCTGCAACTAACTGCATACAAACAAGCAAGGGTACAGGAATTATATCCAAAAGCTAGACTAAAGCTAACCAGGATACGATAAGCAGAGCATGAAGGATGACAATGCACTCTTAATAGCAACAAATAAGATCTGAGGAGAGGAGAGCAGGGTTTTATGAGTAGAGGAGAAAAAGCTCTCAGGCTGAAGACTCTGGAATGGCTGGTATCAGATCTAATAACACACGAGTTGAAGCCGGACAGAAAAGACATCAGATCAGCTAATGCTGTGGATCTTGGAGATGATGCTATATTGCAAGGATTAAGTTGGAACAGCCAGATACTGATGCAAGTGCGAGTGTGAGGCTTCCCTGGCATCAAACTGATTTCAAAATAGCATCTGTAAAGGGTGTGCCTGTTATCAGTCTCAGACATCTCTTCTCAGAGTCACAATGCAGAGTCTTATGATGAACTCTGGTTAATCATCAAGAACTGCAGTCATCAATAACACCATTCACTAGTTTAATAATTAGTACTTATTCAAAATTCAAGAACTGCTCTTTTCTAACCTAAGAGCAATGTCTGGTTGATTTACTTAGAATCACACAGTAGGCAATTAGAAGTAGAAAGAATCAAAACTGCAGTCTTGACTACAAAAGGCAGCTCATTAAGAGCTTGGATCCTTCATTCACTGCAGCAAGTACCAGAGATTCATTAACTTATTTTTTTCCTACTAAAAGACTGAGGACTACAGTCAGACATTAATGCCAATTATTACAGTTTTGTAGTTCTTATGTTTCAGAAGATACATGTCCATGCAACACCTGTTCTGTTAACATTTTAAGCAAATTAAAGTTATATGGCACTTAAGGCTGTGTGCTGTTAATGCGCTGCTTCCTATTGTCAAAATTACAGGATCTGAATGCTTCCACCTACATTTGTCTACTGTTTGACTTTGAGCAATTCACTCATACAGTGCTCCTGGATGGCCTGTGAAAATTAACATGTCTCTCAGTGGGTTTACCTGATTAACAGATAGTTAAAAAATAATGTTCAAAATGTGCTCCTTTGTCTTTGTCCTTCCATTATTTTTTTACTTTGTCCAGAACTCTTGAGCAATGAAGTTGATAAGCATTTTGATCCATTCATTGTAATGTTTGTGGTTTTCTGGCAAATTAGAGCACAAAATAATGGTAGGCACTTGAGTTTTAGACTTTGTGTACATCAGAACAAGGTTGGTAATGCAAAGTTTGTTATTCTAGCAACTATTTGTCGTATAGGAGAAATATTTAAAATATGTTCCTGATTTCTGGGTGTTTGTCTCTGATTCTTTAGATAAGAGGTTGGTAGAACATAAGGAAATGCAACGAGTTACACTGTATAGCCCTCAAAGCAATGAGCTGAAATAAACTTCTTGATCTATTTTATCAAAAGCAAACATCTTACTTGATGTGGTCATACAAGGGGGCAGTAACTGATTGTCTCACCTGTGTGTATATTTGTTTGCATCCCAGAGTACTTATGATGTTAAGGAAGGAAATGAGCATAGCTAACAACAGCATCATCATATGACGTATGTTCACAGGGTTCGATCCTTGATTTCCTTGTTTTGTTGACATTTTTATTTGACTTTGAATAAGCAAGACAGCATAAAATCTATAGGATTAATGTTAAATTATTAAACATGAATCTTTTTTTTATTTAACTTTTTTTTTTTTTTTGCAAGCACATGCATGAATTGCACTGTGTTGGGATACAACAATTTGTCTGGTACTTAGTGCAGAAAGGGTAAGGCTATGAGCTGCTTCCTAGAGTGTAAGGTTTGATTCCCTCAGCCTTCACTTGTCTAGTGTGTGACTCAAACAAAGTCACTTTACCAGACAGAGCTCTTGGGTTTACCCTTAAAAGGGATATTTTGTGTCCTGTTAGCTGTCCCAAGTTGTTAGCAAATGTGTTTCACATTTAGTTTTTGAGTTATTGCACCCTGTAGATAGCAGCTAATTTGTGCTTCGTGATATGCTATTTGGCTATGAATTCCAGCACATCTGTTGTAGTTTAATGAATTGCTAGATGCATTTTCAATAAATGTAAACGTCAAAGGAAGACAAGTTTACTGTTGCTCATGCTAACTCTGTTTTCAATATGAGTGTTTTTTTTGCTCATCACATAGACATCAAACATTTTTGCTGTAAAAGTTTTGATAAAAGTTTTAAATTAAATCCAAATCTTTGTGGTCACTGTAAAAGTGAAGAAGAAAGTACACTTCTATAAGTCCTACTTACCTGTAACAGTAAATGCTTGAATCCCTCACTGCCTCATCTACATTTTGGATTATCTGCCAAGATAACCCAGTACAGGCCAGCTTTCAAAAGCTTAGACTCCTGTCCTTTTCTCTTCTTGTGACAACTGACTGGCTGAGTATATCCTGATCAGGAAAACTTCAGCTTTGACAGGAAATGAGTGATCAGGCTTTTTTGCTTTCAGAAAGGAGAGAAAAGTACCGGAAGCCACAATCATCTAGCAAGAGTAAATTTGCAGCCAGTCACAATACCATATAAAAAACAAATCCAACAACAACCAAGTCAAAGAGGTTAAAACCCACCTTAACTATGTACAATCTGGCATATGGAGGATGGGTGCTGCCACTGAGGCAGTGAGAAATTCAAACATCAACTGTTACAGCTAAGCAGAACTTATGCAACTGTACTATGTTCATCATTCCCACTGCCTCAGTGGCATTTGGGTAGATTTTTAAAGCTTACCCTATCTGGGAGGTGGAAAGATAAGAATCCAGGATCCCCAGGAGAATGGTCCTAGCAAAGCCTGCTCTGGACCTTGAAAAGTTTGTAGTGCTTTGTTAAGGTATGAACAAAAGGACTAGTTTGCTGCCTCTAGATTGCTTCTAAAGTTGACCCCTTTGCAATATACTACTGAAGAGGATACAGCCCTACCTGAGTGAGCCTCAACCTTGCCTGGAAGAGATTTACCATGATACAAGTAACAGAAAACAATAGCAGAGGACAATCATAAAGCAATGGTTTACTGACCTTTCTCATCCTTGTATAGCAGACAAACAGCTATTCAGCATTCCTGAGGGGTTTTGTTCTATCACGGTAGTACCTGAATTGTCTGCGCGCATCCAAGGTTGTAGAATCATTTCTCCCTTATTCCCTTATTTTTTGGATCAGGATAGTACATTGAGAGATTGCTGGCTTGATTCAAGGTAAATTCAGAAACAACTTTATGTCTGAAAGATGGATTAGTACATAACACAACCCTGTCCTTGTGAAAAATCAGATAGGGTTGGCCCACCATGTCAGCTTACAACTCACAGACTCATGTTGCAGATGTCAGGGCAATAATTCAAACAGTCTTCCAACAAATGAACTGTAAATCAGTCTCAGAGATGAGGTCAAATGGCGGTAAGGCCAATTTTTCAAGAACAAAGTTGAGATCCCAGGGAGAAGGAATTTGCTTTTGAGGGAGTTTCACATGCAGCAGTTTTTTCATAAACTATTTAACCACAAAAAAAGATGAAAGGGGGATCCATGGCAGAAAAGCAGAGATGGCTGCAAGATGCACTTTGATAAAATTATATGACAAACTATCTCTAAGCAGCTCAAACAAATATTTCAAAATGAGGCGGGCAGAATCCCTTTCAGGATCTCTGTTATTGACTAGGCATCACCTAGAAAACCTATTCCACTTGTAAACATAAAATTTTCTTGCTGCAGGTTTTCTTGCCTATTTAAATACCTACTACACATCATTATCAAGGAACAAGTGCCTAGAATGTATCAAAATAGAATTACCCAGGCTGTCAGTTGTAATTGCTCTAAGCTGGGTTGTAAAATTCACCCCTGATGCTGTATATAAGCAAATCCATCCTGTGAGGAAGCTTTTAGCAACTGTCCTGGCCAGTTCCACTGAAAGGGAGAACCAACTTTGCCTGGGTCAAAAGAGGGTTACCACAATGATCTTTGGTAATTTCTGAATCTTTAGAAGTATCTTGGAAATCACTGGAAAAGGTGAAAAGGCATACAGGAACATTTCCAACCATGGGAACAACAAAGCATCCATCTTCCAAGCATGGCTGCAAGGATGTTTTGAAGAGAATTTTTTTCAGTTGTCTGTTTTGAAAAGATAGAACAATCAGAGGTATTTCCCACAGCTTGATCAAGTCCTTGAAGACTTCTACATGGAGCTTCTGCTCATGAGGCTCTGTTCAAGATCTGCTTAGTCTGTCTGTCTGTTTGCCATTGTGTTTTGCTCTGATAGAATGTATGAGGCCTGAAGACTCAGAGAATGCTGTAGAATCAGTTCCCAGGCCATCATTGCCAACTGGGCAAAGAAGATATGACCTTGTACTCCCTTGCTTGTTCAGGTACCACATTATGGTAGTGTTGTCTGTGACCACTACGAGAGGACCCAGATTCCATGAATATTGAAGAATTGTTAAGGTGTGAATCACTGCCAACATCTCTTTTATGTTTATGTGCCTTGGAGTCTCCTCAGTACCCCACAAGCCTTGCACTTGAACTTCCATGGACACTGTTCATAGGATCATAGGAAGTTACTAGGCTAATGGCCCTAGGGCACGTACAAGCCTAGTCAAGTTCTACCCTTATTTCCATGATCAACACATATTATCCCTGTCCAAGAGGGACACAGGTGGAACCCCTGGGGTAAATTTATGGTTACCCATCCAATCGTCCAGACTGCATTTGAAGAGGGCCAATGAGGTGCTCTGTTGGACATGAAGTGGGAGTCTGTTCCAAAGGTCTGGTAACCTTTGGGAGATAAATCTGTCCCTCCAGCAGGTTCTATTAATGTCACATACCAGGTTGAGGTCTTTAGAGCGAGTAACCTTTGTACCATTTGACTTGTGAATATGCAGCATTTCCAATAAAGCAGGGGTTAGAGACTGCCTTACATGCAAGGCAGAGATTACCTCTGAGTAGTCTGTATGAAACAGACTAAAGTGACAGTGATTTCAGATGATCTACATTTTACAGATGCTGAAGACCTTGAATTTTCCTTGTAAGGAACCTTTGTGGTCTCTCAAATTGCTGCAGGTGCTTGGAAAGGTACACACCAAAAGGAGCTTTGTACTCAATTTTTGGCCTGATGAGGGAAGAGTACAGGGAGGTTACAACTTCTTTTTTTTTCTGAAAGCAATGCCCTTAGTTATGAGATGACCAATATAGAATGCCCTTCTTACTACTGTGGAGACATGGTGATTAAAGGTAAGGTTGCAGTCAACCTGTATGCCCAGGTCTCTCACCACTGAATGCATACTTAGGGTGTTGCTATTGATGTGGTAGTTAGCAGGAACATCGCTCTTACTGAAAGGGATAATAATACATTTTTTTGCGTTGAGTTTAAGGCCATGACTTTGGCACCAATCATTTGTTTGTGTTATACCCTCTTGTAGGATGTTGATGTAATTTGGAGATTATATGACCACTCCCAGTTTGCAGTCATCAGCAAACTTTGTCAGCCACGGACATTTACATTTTGCTTGTACTTTGTAGAAATAGATTACAAACATTAGAGGTGCCAGGACTGATCCCTGTGGAACACTACTAGTTACATGTCTGCTGTTTGAGGTGAATTCCCCTATTTTGACTATAAGTGCTCTATCAGTGAGCCAGTTAGTGACCCATCTAATGATATAAGGGTTGATACCTAGCTGGATGAGTGTGTCAATGATGCCTGAGTGGGGTGTAGTGTCAAAAGCCTTGGTTAGGTCTAGGTAGACTGTATACACAGATTTCCCCTAATCTAGGGCCTTGGTGACTGTCTCGAAGAAGTCTACCAGGTTTAACAGGCACAATCTCCCTTTGACAAATCAAACTGAGTAGGGTCAAGTGTCTGGAGATTACTTATATTTTTGTTGATTAGGTCCATGATGATTTGCTCCATGGCCTTGTAGATAAGGCTAGTTAGGCTAATAGGTCTATAGTTCCCAGGGTCAGTGGAAGCACCACCATTGTACAAGGGAATAACAGTGGTTGTTTTCCATTCAGTCGGGATGAAGCTGGTGCTTAGACTATGATTGAAAAGAGTACCCAATGGTATAGTGAGACACACTAATGTCCCCCTCACCAGGCTCAACAAGGAGAAGGTCACGGTCTGTTGTTTGTCAGGTGCTAGAATCCACTACATCATGCATGCAATTAAGTCTCTCCGCAACAGGTACAAGTATGACTCTGTCAGTATGTTGGTGTTAATGAATTGAGATGTACCTCCCAGGACTATATGAAGAGAGACATGATTGAGCTCTCAGAGTATGTGCTCCAGGCAGGTATGACCTTAGCCATAAGCAGCATCCTACCTTCACCAAGAATGATACCACAATACCAACAAAAAAATGATTGACCGACAACTGGCTTAGTTTCTGGTGTCTTTCCATGGGAATCCAGTATCTGTCTGCCTGAGATGACATGGTTGACAGGCCTCAAGGTTTTGCCAGAGATGGCCTACAACTGTCACCCCTGGGGTTCCGGATCTTGGCCAAGGCTCTTGCTTCCCCCATTGTGCCTTTTTTAGGCTATGTCCCAAAGACAAATCTTCCAACATAAAAGATCTGTCAAAAAGCAAATTGAAGGTCATTGTGCTCAATGCTAGCAGCCTTAACCTGAAAATGCACTCAATGGAGGTTCTCTTCACACTGAAAGATGCTGATGTCTGTGCAGTCAAGGAAATGTGGTTCAGGGCTGCAGACAGCATCCCTGCCTTTCCAGGCTATACCTCATTCCACACTTTCCAAACCCAAAATGAGGTCAGAAAGACTAAGGGTGGTGGAGTCTCTATCTTCATTAAGGACAGGCACAACTCCAGACTGGTTTACCAGCATGATGCACTGGAATTACTCCAGGTACAACTGACAGTTGGCAAAACACCCATCCAAGTTATAGCCAGCTACATACCCCCCCTCCATGACCCAGGATACCCACTCCTCCTACCTGACTCCATCAAAGTACCCTCTAACACCCTTGTCCTTGGTGACTTCAACTAGCCCACCATAGAATGGGTGAACTATTCCTGCATGAATGCACTCACCCAATGATTCCTTGACTTCATTAGTTCTAATGTACTAGACCAGCTGATCTCATCCCCCACAAGCGGAGATAACATACTGCACTTGGTTCTCACCAACATGGGTGACTGCTGCACCACTCCCACAGTATGTTCTTCCCCGATGAGATCAGATTATTGGTCTGCCTCATTTGAAGTTTCTGTTTCATCCAACTCCATCCCCAGCAGTGACCAGCCTAAAAAACTTTTCAAAAGCTGACTACAACCTCCTAAGGGAGGGTATCAGCAGCTTCACACCACTGCCCCCCTCAAAGGATGCAGATACACTGAACACTACACCAGTGCAGTATACAGGCACATTTAAAACTGCATGGACTCAGCCATACCCAAAAGAATTAAAACCTGCTCCTCACGGAAACACAAACCTCTCTGTGGACATCCTCTATCAACAGGCTTTACAACAAAAGGAAGAAACTGTTGTCCAAGGTAAAAAGGAACAAATTCCAAATTGGAAAAACTCCCTCCTCCACCTCAACAAGCAAATTAGATCACTAGTGAAAACCTCCAAAGCCAATTATGAGTTGAAATTAGCTTCCAAAACAAAGGGAAACCACAAGACCTTCTTTAGTTACATTAGGAACCTCCATGGCAAAGCCCAAGTTTGTTCCGAATTAGTACTTAATGGTACCACTTACACTGATCCTGCTGACTTAGCTAACCTGCTAGCTGATAGGTTCAGTGCAAATTTCACCCCTATATCACCCCCTAAAGGCACAGTCAACATCTCCAATACTTGTCCCACACCTCACATCTCTGTAGATCAAGTGTTAAAGGCCTTATCCAAGGCAAAGGACACAGCTTCCATGGGACCTGATATTATCCCAGGCTGTATTCTGCACCATCTCCATCAGGAACTAGCTTCACCACTGAACACCCTATTCACCCACAGCCTAATTACAGGCTTCATTCCAGCAGAGTGGAGAACCACCATTGTTATCCCCTTGCACAAAAGTGATGCCATTACTGACCTGGGAAACTATCGCCCCATTAGATTTACAAGTCTGATCTGTAAAGCCATGGAGCATATTATTATGGATCTTATAAAGAAGGGCATAGGAAATCTGCAAGCACTTGACCCCACCCAATTCGGATTCGTCAGGGACAAATCTTGCCTATTGAACCTAGTTGACATCTGGACCTGGATGAGGGAAAGTCAGTACATACAGCTTACTTTGACCTGGCCAAGACCTTTTACACAATCCCCCACTCAGGCATCACTGAAAAGCTAACATATCTTGGTGTTAATCCCTATCTCATCAGATGGGTGGCCAACTGTCTCACAAATAGGACCCATGAGGTCAAAATAGGCACCACCACCTCTGACAGCAGACCTGTCACTAGTGGTGTTCCCCAGAGATCTGTCCTGGGACCCCTATTATTTGGCATCTACTTCTCAGAGGTCCAGGCAAAGACAAAAGGCCTTTGACTGACCAAGTTTGCAGATGACTGTAAGTTGGATGCTGTCACTGACTTCCCAAATGATGTTAACATACTGCAAGAGGGTCTCACAGTTACAAATAACTGGTGCCAAAGTCATGGCCTTAATTTAAACACAAAAAATGTATTATCATACCATTCATCAAAAACATGGCCCCTACTGATTACCACGTCAACGGCAACCCCCTAAGCAGACAACCTGTGGTGAGAGACCTGGGTACTCAGGTTGACAACAATCTCACATTCGACCATCATGTGGCCGCAGTGGTCAGAAAAGCCTTTTACTTGGTTCATCTCATAAGTAAAGGGATTGCATCCAGAAAAAAGGAGGTTATTACCTCTCTGTACTCCTCCCTCATTAGACCTATAATTGAGTATAATGCCCCGTTTGATATGTACCTCTCCAAACACCTGCACCAACTGGAAAGGACACAGAAATATCTCACAAAGAGAATCCATGGCTACCAATACCTGTCCTATGTGGACAGGCTCAAATCACTATCACTCTACTTGGTAGAATGCACAGAGGTGATCTGTGTCTCTCCTACAAGGCAATATTCGGATCCTGCCCTACTAAAAATGTTCCATAGCCATAGTCTAACTCCTCACATATTAACCACTAGATAGGCCTAAATCTAATATGCAACATAAAAAAAAACCTGCTGGAGAGACAGGCTTGTCTCCCAGAGGCTGCCCCGTCTCTGGAATAGACTTCCCATACATGTCAAACAGAGTACCTCGCTGACCCTCTTCAAGCACAACCTTGATGAGTGGATGCAAAACCACATATTTGTCCCAGGGGTTCAACCTTTGTCCCTCATTGACAGGGGTGACAGGTGCTGACTGAGGTTTCTTTTTGGGATAAAGTCTTGGCTAGGCTTGTAAGGGCCCCAGGGCCATTAGTCTAGTAATCTCTTATGATCCTCAAATAAAATCTGAGGAGTCCATCTAGATTGGGGTCTGAAGAGAAAATGGGAGTCGTGGACTCACAGACAGTTGATCCTTCCACCACTGCAGTTCCTGTTACACAAATCCCAGTAACTTTACCTAGAAATCTGAGGGAGAAAAGAGCTGGGTCCAACATTTCTTTAATTGCCATTCAATTTATCTCATGTGTCATCTGGCTAGTGGTATCACGAGGATCACTGATGCATGAGGCCTAGAATTTTTGAAGAGCTCTCTTGCTGAGGCCATACCTAGAAGAGAGAAATCCAAGAAAATACCCTGATAAATCAGAACTTTGTCTTCTGGCAGGAAGGATATCCTTTTTATTGTGTTTTTCCAATGCCCCAGGAAACCAGTTCATTGAGAGGGTTTGAGAAAGGACTTTTGAAGGTTCAGTATGAAGCCTAGGTGAGAAAGAGATGCAACCCTGTTTAAGGACTCCATGCATCTGGATACAGAATATGCAAAAATCAGCAAGTTGTCTAAATAAGGAAAAATGTGGATACATGGAATTCTGCAGTAGGCAATCACCTGAGCTAGTCAAGTGCAGTAGACAGCCCAAAGGGTACAACAGAAAACTGAAAATGTAAGTCAAACACAGCAAATTTCAAAAAAATCCTTAAAATGGGAGCAATAGGAATATGATAAGCATCCTTAAGATCTAGAGTCACCATGAAATAGTGGTCTGGAAGTGATCTAGAACCAACTGTAATATGAGCATTCACAAAGGTGATTAGGAAGGACAAATCTTGACATGGTCTGCAGGAGTGCTGCTTTTTTGGTACCAAAAAGATTCTGCAGTAAAATCCTTTGCCTTCATGCATTGCAGGCACTGGTTTTAAAACCCATGCTTCTACCATGTGATGGAGCACTGGAAGAAACAGCTCTGTCTCTTCTGGCGGGAGTGGGGAAATTCCCCTGAAAGGGGAAAGATTTTCTGTTCACTGCCAAGTATATCCTCTCTGAATAATTCTCAGAACCCATTTGTCTGAGACTACTAATGGCCAGGCTGCAGGGTTGAGAGACAAGCTAGAGGAAGGAGAAAGAGAAGGAAGGAATGAAGGATGAGGGGTAGGGGTGTTCTGACTTAGCACAGTCATTCCTTTGCATGCATTGATCCTTTTACAGAAAGGAACCCCTCTTGTATGTCCTTAAGAATTATCCTCCTACCCTATCCTTTTGTATCTCTGATTTTGTTTGGCTGGGATATTTGTTTATTCTGCCCCTCTGAAGGAAGATGTCTTGTAAGAACTTGCATACATGAAACATCCTAAATACTCCATGCATTAATTTGCATCTATCATGCCACTGTTTGAGAATCTGTGTAACAGAGGACCCAGATACTAATTCTGTATTTAAAGTTGTATTCAAACTTCCAGCATTTAAATCATAAAAGAAGTTCTGATTATGTGACCAAGCATATTGTCTTAATACAACAGAAAAATAGCATTTCTCGAGACTGTATCTGTACATTCAAGCACACCTCTCAAAGCGTGTCTCGAAACCTGAGTCAAATTATATATAAGACTTTTTTGTTCTAAGGTAAGGATGCAGCAAAATTATCTAAACTGTATGTCCACTGTAAAATAAATTTCCACATATAGCCTTGATAATTTAACATTTTAAAAACTAGATTATTAGAACAGTTCAGCCCTTTACCCTGAAGATCTAACCATTTTCCCTCTTTATCATGGGATGCTGGATTAGATGAGGCCAAGAACTTTTTATGTGAGCAAGCAGCTGGAGAGAGAGCAGCTGGGTTAGCAGTCAAATAAAAAAGAGACCTATCATATCCGAGAAGAGCCTATATTTTCTCTGAGCCTTTTTGGAGACTGCTGGAATCAATACTGGTATCCTGCTAGCAGCTTCATAAACATATTCTAAGAGCAGTAAGTGGAGGGGGTAGCCACATAAATGGGCATCTCGTCTTCTATAAGGTCATATATCGTGCCTAGCTCTTGTGCAGTTCCCAAATGCTCCCAAGCAAAACTATCACTAAATCTAGCAATCATTTGAGTGAAACAATACATCTGCTTGAATTTTTAAGGTCAGGTTCACCTTCTGAATCAGAGTGATAGGACTCACTTTCATCTACAAAACCACCATTGTCCTCTTCAGATTCCTCATCATTTCTGAAACAAGAGAAAGCCCTCTAACCCATTAGTACTACAGACATATATGGGAACACAACCACCTGAATTCACTGTCTGCAGAACACTCTTTAGCCAAGGAAACCACATCAGCCTTAAGAACTGCTATAATCTAGTTATCAGCTGCATGATAAAGCTTCTGTTTCTTTTTCTTGTGAACTTCAGTACTAGTTATAATATCTAGGGACAGAGTCTTATGTCTGGTAAGGGATCTCATACCCTGGACTACTCCTGCACATAAAAGGTTAAGTTCTCTTACACCTGTGCCAGGTACTGGAGCAGTAACAGAGGATGTGTCCAACCCATGTTCCACAATAACCAGTAAAAGTACACTAGATGGTGGACAAGGCAAATGGTAAATAGTCTGTGAACTGAGCAGTGGTCCTGACAGAATCACTAATCGTAGGCTGAGGATTCTTTTTCTTTTTTCTTTTTAGGTGCAACAGGATTTAATGGGGGGTATCAGAGTAAAGATCCATCAAGTCAAGGGGAGTGAACACCAGACAGAATAATAGACTGACAGTACTGGATAATGTATCACAATAAGCACTTAAAATTTCTAGTAATAAGTATGTCCCCGCACAACTAAACTCTGCCAAATTGTGCTATTATCACAAAAGCAGTTTGTACAACTGACAGGAGTTAAGGAATTTCTAGTACACAAAGTCCAAACATGAAAGCAACCAATGTGCCAAACCAGTGTTAAAAATTAGCTGCAAACTTTAACTATGTTAAACTGCCATAAAAGAATGTTTAATATCAATTTAAGATATATTTTATTATCGGAGAGAGTAAAATCTGCACAGTACATTCAAATAACTTCATTTGTGGTAAAATTGCGATCTCATGTTAAAAACACAAAGAATAGAGTCATGCATATATAAATAATGCATAAATGCTGGAAAATCCAATATCTTCAATATTTTCCTGTAAAAAGATGAAAATAAAGCAGTGTAACAACAGTAAAGACAGGGCATTAATGTCTAACAGCACAGATACAATACTGCACCTCTTAGAGAAATGCTGACAGTTTCCTCAGAAACAGTAAAAACAAGTAATTGTCAAAGACAGAAGACAAATAAACACTGCTACATGCAGAAATTCCCACAGGAATTACTGCAAACACTGAGATAAATAAAATATTAAAATAAATATCTATTTTTAAAAATAAACATAAAATAGAAAGATAATAATAAATCTGATAATAAAATGACAGGAAGTGGGGCCACAAATGGGGCTTATCTGAGAAGTAAGCCAGAAAATTAGCACTGTATCCTATGAAAAGTCAGACGACTTTTTTCTTTGGATGGCAGAAAAAGACTGAACACTCACTTTCTGTCACAGTTAAAGGCTTACATCTTAGGATGTGCTCAGGCAATCAGCTGTCACATGAAGAAAGAGTGGGGGAAGTTTGAATTTTTGAAAGCTGGCTAATACTGGGTTACCCCGGCAAATAACCAAAAATGCCACTGAGGCAGTAGGAATGATAAATGTAATAGTATGTATACTAGCAGGTTTGAATAATGTTTTATAGTAACCGGAGAGAGACAGCCATGTTATGAGATATTAGTATGACTGCGGGGTGGGGGGTGGGGGTTGTATTGGCTGGTACATTACCTTGCCTAGGGACCCATTTGACTGTGATCCAGCTCTGCCACCAACTATCTACTGTGTCTCTATTATGTCCTGGCATGAAAAGGAAACTGGAGCCAATGCTGCCTAGAACTAAATGTATCTGCTGAGTTGGTATGCTTGAATCAGCACTGGAAGTAGCACACAAGTAGTGTTGCATACGTTTCAAAACTGACCTCAAGGGCATATCTGTTTGAAGTGATTTTGTTCATTTCTTCTGCCAGCACAACACACTTGAAAAGGGAGTGGTTTGGTTGGTTTGAACATTTCTGAAGATTCAGCTTGAGATTCTTGAAAGTTTTTACTGAAGTTATTTTCAAGAGGTTTTATAAGCCCAACTTGTCTTTTTTGCTGTTTCATCATTGCTGATGTTGCTTTGAAAATGGCACTTATCTTTATAGAAAAAATATCCATGGTTTTGAGGCACTTGTGGGTAAAACTGCTCCTTCACCAATGATGTGGCTTTGCCCTTTTTCCTTCTGTTCTGTCAAGATACCTTGATCTTGTTTCTTAAGCAAAGTACCAGGATTGATGCATCCATCATTTCTCATTTAGCATCACTGAGAGTACAGAGTCAAGCATCCAGTTTAATAGTAAAGCCAGGTCAAATGTCTAATCTTTCTCTTTAGCATCAGAATAAAACACCAGTCACCTGCTGTAGTCTGGTATTGAATTGTATAATAAGATAATTCAATTCTTTAACAGATAAAATTGCTAAAGTGTATACCCCCTTTCTAACTACTTCAACAGTGTTGAATTTATTTGATCATACAGTAAAGCAGGCAATATATTTAGTTTTTTAAAACACTTTTATTATCACTTATGACAGGCAAATTTACATTTACATAAAAGTTAAACTATACTAACAAGTTCACATTTACAAACATTATACACCAAATACATTCTTCTGTATAATATAATCAGTCCAACATTATACAATTTAATCAATTTCTGCCTTCTCTTAAACCTCATTCCTCCTTCAACATTTTTTTCTGTATGTACTGATGCCCTTCTCTTCTCATGTTGCAGTATTCATAACCTTAGGGAGTTGCTACTTGCAGCACTGGACATCCAGCCAGTATGCCAAAGTTTTAGAAACCAGGGTACATGCGACATTGCATGCAGGGGCCATAAACTGATGTTAGCTATATCTGTGACGTCTGCACATACCCAGCTCAGAAGTTTTCTGCCACAGCGAGATTCAGATGTCCAATCGCCAGTTCTGCAATATGGCGTTTGCTCGACATCGGCCTTCTGATTTTTTGATCATTTACTGGCTGCCCGCACTGAGATAAGTACCCTTGTGGGATTTTTTCTTGTTTCTTTGCTATTGTTTCAGACGTACATGTCTTCTACTAAGGGAAAGTGTGCTTTTGGTAGACAAATCCCATATGAAGACACACACGAGCAGCGTTTATTTTGTCAAGGGCAGACACCCCATTACAAAGCCTGTACCATTTGCCAATCCTTTGTTACAAAAACCCTTAGAAGACACCTGGCGGCTTTAAAATTGTATTTAGAAAATCAGCGCCTCAGACGTTTAGCGTCTGGCATGAAAAGTGGAGCAGGCCCCTCCGAGGAGCTGTCTAGGAAGAAGGCCAAGAAACTTAGGCCTGATGCCCTAGTTGCGCCTCAGTTGTCCAGTGTGATCCTTGAGGTGAATATCAGCCCAGGATCACTCTACTTATCAGTTATTGAGCAGCAACCGGGAACCGAGATGGAGGCCGGTGCTGCAGATACCCAGCGTACGTCTGCTGAGAATTTTCAACCATCAGAACCTGATGTTGAGAGGGAACCATGCCTCCTGGCTTCAGAGGGCTCTGCTACTACTTCAGCCTTGCCACTCACTATTATAATGGCTCCTAGGCCCACATCTGCTCCTTCTACTCCTTTAAAAAGGAAGCAAGAGGAGAAACACACTTCTAAAGATCCTTCTCCACCCTGGGAGACCTTCTCCCAGACTCTGTTTAAGGCCTTTCAGGCTCTTGAAACCCAGATCCCCCCAAACAGGCCTTCCAATTGCTCCTCAGGTACTATCTGAGATGAGTCCTTAACTTACTGCTTCCAGTTAGACTCCCCCAAAGATTTTGTTAACCCTAAAGAAGAGGAGTCTCTTACTCCTGACTCCCCTGGAGAAGATTTCTCCTTTGGAGATACCATTACTCTGCTTAGGCAACATTTTAAGTGGGAACTGTAAGATGTCTCTAACACTAAAAACAGATACTTTGAACTATTGCAGATGGAGCAGCCCTCACCATCAGCATTCCAGGATGCTTTCTCTGCTGCCTCACAAAGCCCAGAATCACAGCCTCCTGCTTCTAAGAGACCAGACAGATTCTACAAGGTGTCTGCCAGGGAGCAGTACCTTTTCAAAAACCCTTCTGCAGACCCTGCAGTCATTGCAGTGACTACCTTCCTCTTCCCTGTTTCCAACAGATAAAGATAGAAAATTTATGGACAGGTAAGTATACAGTGGATATAAAAAGTTTACACACCCCTGTTAAAATGCCAGGTTTTTGGGATATATAAAAAATGAGACCCTAATAAATAATTTCAAAACTTTTCCCACCTTTAATGTGACTTATAACCTGTACAATTCAATTGAGAAACAAACAAATCTATTAGGGTAAAAAATAAAAAAAATAAAAAATGTACAATAAGCTGGTTGCGTTAAGTGTGCACACCCTTAAACTAATACTTTGTTGAAGCACCTTTTGATTTAATTACAGCATTTAGTCTTCTTGGGTAGGAGTCTATCAGCATGGTATATCTCGACTTGAAAATATATGCCCACTCTTCCTTGCAAAAGTGCTTCAAATCTGTCAGATTGCGAGGGCATCTCTTGTGCACAGCCCTCTTAAGGTCACCCCACAGATTTCCTATTGGATTTAGGTCTGGGCTCTGGCTGGGCCATTCCAAAACTTAAATTTTCTTCTGGTGAAGCCATTCTTTTGTTGATTTGGATGTATGCTTGGGGTCATTGTCGTGTTGAAAGGTGAAATTCCTCTTCATCTTCAGCTTTCTAGCAGACGCCTGAAGGTTATGGGCCAAAAGCGACTGGTATTTGGAACTGTCCATAATTCCTTCCACCTTGACTAAAGCCCCAGTTACAGCTGAAGAAAAGCAACCCCAAAGCATGATACTGCTACGACCATGCTTCACCATAGGGATGATGCTCTTTTGGTGACGCAAAGTGTTGTTTTTGCACCAAACATACCTTTTGGAATTCTGGCCAGAAGGTTCAACCTTGGTCTCATTAGACCATAACACATTTTCCCACATTCTTTTGGGAGACTTGATGTATTGTTTTGCAAATTTTAGCCAGGCCTGGATGTTTTTCTGTGTAAGAAAAGGCTTCCATCTTGCAACCCTACCCCATAGCCCAGACATGTGGAGAATACGGGAGACTGTTGTCACATGTAGTACACAATCAGAAATTCCTGCAGCTCCTTCAGTGTTGCTGTAGGTCTCTTGGCAGCCTCCTTGACCAGTTTTCGTCTTGCCTTTTCATCAATTTTGGCGGGACATTCAGTTCTTTGCAACATCACTGTTATCCCATATTTTCCCAACTTTTTGATGACTGTCTTCACTGTGTTCCATGGTATATCCAATGCTGTGAAAATGTTTTGTACCCTTCTCCTGACTGATACCTTTCAACAATGAGATCCCTTTGATACTTTTTAAGTTCTCTGCAAATCATGGCATTTGCTGTAGCAGGCAACTGAGTAAATGTTAGGAAAATCCTGTTAGGACAGCTGAACTTTATTTGGGGGTTAATCAGAGTCTCTTTAATTGATGGCAGGTGTGTACCCAAGAAGACTGAATGCTGTAAGTAAATCAAAAGGTGCTTCAACAAAGTATTAGTTTAAGGGTTGTGCACACTTATGCAACTAGCTTATTGTACGTTTTTTTATTTTTATATATTTTTCCCCTAACACAGGTCACATTAAAGGTGGGAAAAATTTTGAAATGATTTATTGTGGTCTCTTTTTTATATCACAAAAACCTGGCATTTTAACAGGTAGTATGTAAACTTTTTATATCCACTGTATACTTTCTCCACCTTGGCCATTAGGGCTATTAAGTATCAGACCCATATGGCCAAGTTTGCTTTAGATTCCCTCACCAAGGCCTCTTCTCTTCTGTCAGAGGTCCCAGAATCTCCTGTTAAGGCACAATTAAGTACCTGTATTACCACGGTTTCTCAAGTGACCGGACACTCTACTAAGTTAGAATGCTATAGAAGCTTCTTCTAAGTTGTCTGCTTCTGGCTCTGTGTTAAGGAGATTTTCATGGTTCAGACTTCAGCCTCTGCCTTTGGATGTCCAAGCTAAGTTGCTGGATGCACCCTTGGACAACAAAACCCTTTTTGGAGCAGCCTCTGCAGAGTTATTAAAGTCTCTACAGGAAAAATGTAAAGACTTACAAAATTTAAAACATTTACTAGTCTTACCTGTACTCAGATATTATAGAAATTACCCCCAAAGACCTAGTTTTGTCAAGAGGCAGTCCTCCCATCCCTCTACTTCTCATTCAAGGGGATGGAGGCATACCAAAAAAACGATCTGCTCCAAGTCTTCTACCACCTCCACACTGTCATCCTTTCGGAGGCAGCCAGACCAAGACAGAGCTCCTCCACTGTGACTCTCATCTCTTAACCAATTCTACCCCCATATCCCTACATCTTACCTTCTCCCTACCCTCCTGGCAGAAAATCACCTCGGACAAGTGGGTGCTTTCCATCATCCAATGGGGATACTTTATGACTTGGTTGGCTACTCCATCCTTCCAGGGAATACCTCAACCCCTTCACAATCAGATGCCACTATTTCCCTCTATCTTGAGCCAACTTCTATCTTAGGGGACTATAGAAAATGTACCTGAGGATCAGTTAGCCAAGGGATTTTATTCAAGGATGTTTTTGGTCCCAAGAAAAGATGGCCCTTGGACACCCATCCTCGACTTATCCCACCTCAATCTCTTCCTCAAAGTGCCCACTTTCAAAAAGCTCACATTGCAAGCACCTCCTTCCCTTCATACCTCAGCAAGCATTCATGGTCTCACTAGATCTGAAGGATGCTTACTTACATATCCCCATCTTTCCACCTTACAGAAAATATTTATGCTTCTCAGTGGGTTCATCACATTTTCAGTTTTCTGTCTTACCCTTTGGCCTCTCCACAGCATGAAGAGTATTCACAAAGTGCCTAGCCCCAGAAATTGCACACTGCAGACTGCAGGGCTTACAAATTTATCCCTACTTGGATGACCTTCTTATCCTGCACCAGGATCCGCTAACCCTGTCCAAACACCTGGACATGGTTTGCAACTTTCTACAGAGTCTAGGATATACAGTGAATTGCCTAAAGTCTCAAATGACTCCTTCCCAAGACCTGGTCTTCCTGGGGTGCAGGATACGGCCAGACTTGATGTCAGCTTTTGTCCCTACCCAGAAAGTGGAATTTCTTTCTCTGTTCTTCCACTCCCTGCTACCTCTAACTACCATTTCAGACAGGGAATTTCTCAGGATAATAAGATACATGGCCTCCTTCGTTCCCATGATTCCTCTAGCCAGGATGCACATGAGGAAGTTTCAGTGGGTCTTGAGAAACTCTTGGAGCCAACACTATCATCCCTTGGAAACAAAACTTCATCTTCTTCCCTGTTTAAAGAGGGAACTCTCCTGGTGGATTACCACCATTACCCTCAATCAAGGGGTACCTTTGCAGATTCCCCCACCACAACAGCTTCTATTCACAGACACATCAGATTTAGGTTGGGGAGCCATCCTTCACCATGCCAACAATCAGCACAAAGTACAGGGGGAGTGGACCATTCAAGAAAGGAAGGACCACATCAACCTAAAAGAGCTAAATACCCTATCCTTGGCTCCTCAGGCAGATTTGTTTTCCTCCCCCCAGAACAAACAGATATCCCTCTTCTGCACAAGGCTCCCCCATTCACAAGCATGGAGGGTGGATGCCTTCTCTTTTTCATGGGAGGGAATGTTCCTATATGCCTTCCCTCCTTTTCCTCTGATTCACAAAGTCCTCCTGAAAATACAGAAGGACAAACCAAAAATCCTACTGGTGACTCCCTTTTGGCTAAGACAGCAATGGTTTCCCCTACTATACCTCCTAGCCCAGAACAATCACCACAGGTTACCTCACCACTTTGACCTACTCACACAAGACAGGGGATCCCTTATTCACCCCCACCTACTCAATCTCAAACTGACACTGTGGGTGATAGGGTTCTGATCCCTTTTAGGCACCTATACTCAGAGGACATACTCAATGTCCTGTAGGAGGCCAGGAAACCTAGTACAAGGAGAAATTACTTATTAAAGTGGAAAATATTCTCCCATTAGTACCTCAAAAGAAAACAGGGCACATTCCTAGTTTGTGTTCCACTGGTCCCTTCCTGCCTGTGTGAGTTACTACATTCGGGACTGACCTACACATCAGTAAAAGTACACCTCTCTGCTATTTCTGGTTGCCTTGACTCCACCTCTAGCTTCCAGGTTGGAAGTCAAGCTGTTTTTGAAAGGGGTCCTTCACATAAGACCCCCTCATAAGCCTATTCCTCCTCCTTGGGATTTTAACTTTGTGCTGGAAAATCTTACATTGGTCCCCTTTGAGTCAGCCCACTTGGCCACCCTAAAATTATGTACATGGAAAACAGTCTTGCTACTGGTCCTTACTTCTGCCAGGAGGGTCTCTGAGATCCAAGCCCTTATGGCTTCTCCTCCCTATCTTATTTTTCATAAAGATAGGGTTTGTCTCAGAACTAACCCTTCTTTCATGCCAAAGGTAGTTAATGAAATTTCCTTAAACAAGACCATTAATCTCCCTGTCTTTTACCCTCATCCACAGAACTCCTCAGAAAGGGCTTTGCATTCCCTGGATGTTCATATGCAACTGAGTTTCTACTTAGACAAGACAGAACCTGTCAGACAGTCTGACCAGCTTTTTGTCTCCTTCCAACCTAGGGCACTTGGCAGGGCAGTGTCTAAACCCACAATTGCCTCTTGGATTTCTAAGGTGATAGCCTTTTGCTATTCCTTTCATGGAAGGCAACTGAGTTAATCTTTCAAGCCCCACTCCACCAGAGCAGCTTCCTCTTCAGCAGCCTTCTTCAAGGTTGTTGAATACGTGTCTATCCTAGAGTCTGCAACTTGGTCTTCTGTACATACCTTTATGAAGCATTACAAATTGGATCTGATCTCCAGAGCTAGAGCAGGGTTTGCTAGGTCCATCCTGCAGGGTCTCATTGACTGTTCCCCTGCCTACCTTCCATGCAACTTCCTAGAGATCTATGGTACTCTCCCTAAGGTTATGAATACTACAACATGAGAATAGAAGGACATAGAATAGTTGTGCAAGAACTCACCATAACCATAGATGTCCTTCTCTTCCATGTTGCAGTATTCAATACCACCCACCACCCCCCTTGTTTTTTGGACATAGTTATAACACTGTTTGGGTGTGCCTGGGGAAATCTGGCTTGAGATCTTTCCTCCTGCTCCTGGAGTCACTCTTTCCCTCTATGCGGCAGCCAATTTCTGAGTTGGGTATGTGCAGACATCACAGATATAGCCAACATCAGTTTATGGCCCCTGCATGCAACATCGCACGTACCCCAGTTTCTGAAACTTTGGTATACTGGCCAGATGTCCGGTGCTGCAAGCAGCAACTCCCTTAGGTTATGAATACTGCAACATGGAAGGGAAGGACATCTATGGTTATGGTAAGTTCTTACACAACTATTCTTTCTCACAATTTCCATTTTTTTTCTATGTAGTTTGCTCCTACCATTTTCTAAAGATCACAGTTCCTGTTCTTTTTATCTCTGTTATAATATTCACTAATTCAGATATGGTTGTTTACACTTTGATTTCCATTTTCTAGTAATTGCTTTTTTTGGTAGTCACCAGAATGAAACTTAATAAGGCCTTACTATGTCTAGGCAATTCAAATCCTGTATCCGAGCTGAAAAAATAATTTCCTTAATTAAACTCATTTGCTCATCCAGTATTTTTGACAGAGTACTCTGTAGGGAATTTTTAAAGTCTGCCAACTCATTACAATCCCAAAAATGCTCCCAGCTACCTCTTTTCTCCCCATTATACCTTCAACATTCACCATCAACATGAGGAAAAATTCTTTGGAGTATGTTTGGGGTATAAAAGGACATATGCAAACACTTCCAAGCAAAAATCCTAAATCTTCTATACTTTGTTGCATATTTGGAAGCCATACATATGTCTACTCATTGTTTCTTTGTGAATTGCTTACCTAATCTCTCTTCCCAATCTTTTCTAACCCCTCTGATTGATTCCTATCGTTACTGTGCTATATTTTATATGCCCTCCTAATTATCCCTTTTTTAACAGTAGCTTCTGTTCTAGATTCAGCTAAAAGCTCAACCAGCACAGGGGTTTTGCTTAGCCCTTACCCCTTTCTCTTTGCCTGTACTCTGATATCAATTCCTGATAGGGAAGGCAGTTTCTGGCCTGCAGTCTAAATGTTATCTTGGCCTCTTCAATTCGGTTACTTTTCCCTCCCTATATGTTATTAATTACTTGGCTCCTTTGCCAGCTTCCAGTAGTAAATTCCAGCCCCCTCTTGCCTATTATCTGCAACCCTAATTGTAGTCATCCCTATTAACAGAATCTCCTTTTTCCATGTATGCATTGGCTTAGTTCTTAGAATACTTTCAACCACTTTACTGATATAAATTCTGTATGACTGCTTTTATTCTCCTTAAGGGTCTGCATCCAAAATCCTACTCTCTCATTAATTCTTGAATTTTTCTTTGCTTCACCATCATCTCTTTCCAATTTGAATTGTAAAACCACAATGGAGATGAAAGCGAACAACCAAAACAGTAACCAAGACAAATGGTTTGCTTGGAGAAACCAAATGAGGGCCCAAGACCAAGTTGAAAGATATCCAAACAGTTGATTCGATAGCAAACACACAGAATCACTTGACAGCAAACACACGGAATCACTTTAATGCTAAACACATGAAATACGTTTTCGAACGTCTTCTTCAGAAGGCAAATAGTGAATGAATGTTACAACACCTCTTATATAGGCTGTTCTAAATCAGTTAAAAACAATTATTCAATAAAAATTATTCAATAAAAACCCACTCAAGTGAATAATAATGTAAAATAATTTGTGTACCTTACTAGACCTGTTTGTAAAAAGGTTGCAAATACACAAATGAACAATTAACAAATAATGTTATGAGTGAAATAAAACTTCAAGATTAAAAGGTCCTAAAATATTCTCTTATGTAATAAAATATATATGTTTGTATATATAAATAGATAAATAAATATTCTTGTGATACAAAAAACTGTTGTATAATTGATATACTGCACTAAGGGAAAAAATAATATATGTTATAGTTGTATGCTGTCATCTACTGGAAATTCATAATATTGTAATGTTATAATTTTGCAGCTCTTAATTTAAGAACAGGAAGAAGGGATAGCATGTCGTTCAGACCAGGGCTTTTTGTAGCTTCCAAAATGATCTGCCAATATAACTCCCTGTGTTCTAACTTAGCTTCCCACATACCACCCCTAACTTCCTTGGGAACAACTTCCAAAACAAAGAAATTAAAGGAAGCTTGTTGACATGTTAATGTATGATGAAATAATGCATTGTTCGCATTCTGCTTTTTAATTTCATAATAATGTTCATAAATTCTTGACTTTAACTTCCTCTCATTCTTCCCTACATAAAATGAATAACAATGATGGCAGATGGCTAAATGAACAACCCCATTGGTATTGCAATTGGAAAAGTTAATGCTTGTAATCTGCCTGTTTCTACTCGGAATATGTATACTGGAACTATTAACTATATGTGGGCATTGAGAACAGAACCCACATTTGAAAGTTCCCACTCTTCCAGGTCTACTTCTAAAATTTGAACCCCTACCAAACTCAAATAGTTTCTTAAAATTCAAATCCTTTCCATATATAAATTTTAAGGGTTGTCTGTGTATATAATCTAGGTCAGAAATTTGTCTAAATCTGTCGCATTCCCTAGTAACAATCTGTTTAATAACACCTGAATCACCCGTGTAGTCCATAATATATGCATGCTCCCAACTGTTTGTAATATTCTGGTTTACCTTTGTGTTGGATTGGACAGGATCATCCTGACCCAAAATAGGGGCAAACCTCCCCTTTCTTCCCCTCCACAACTTCCTGGATAGTCTCACAAATTAAATTGTCTGGATAACATCTCTCCCTGAACATATCCATAACAAAGCCACAATCTTTTGTAAATTCTTCGTGTGATGTCATACAACTGGTCCTAACCAATTGTCCTTTAAGTAAATTCTTCTTTTGGAAGAACGGATGACCACTAGTGAAATGAAGATAAGAGTTAGAAAAAGTTTTTTCCTATGTATTTTTGAAGAGAAAGCATTGTCCAACTTGCTCAGAGAAATATCCAAATAAATAAATTCTTGATTGTTAAAATTATATGTAAAATCCAAAAAATGAGTTGTTCCTTTGATATACATCAGGAAGTCAAAAAATCTTTCTTGGGTATCTATCCAAAAGATGCAAATATCGTCAAGAAAGCGTTTATACAAACACCAACAACTGGCAAATTCACAGTTTTTAACAAATAAATTCTCCCACCAACATAAAACAATATTTGCATATGTGGGGGCACATTTTGCCCCCATTGCTACACCTCTTTCCTGTTTAAAAAACTCTCCTTCGAAATACATAAAATTGTTTTTAAGTATAACCTCCATAAGAAAAAGATAGGTCCTAAAATCATCAGAAGAAAATGCCCCACTGTCTCTCATACTTTCCTCCAACCATAAAAGTCCTGTATCATGTGGTATAGAACCAAATAAATCAACAATATCCAAAGTCACAAAAAGTATGTTGGAACAAAACAATTTGGATTTCACTTGCCTGAGAAAATCCCATGAGTCTTTTAACACTGTGACTCCCTTATTAGAAAGATCTTCCAATTTTACATCCACATATTTGGCAATAGGAGGGGGGTATGGACCCTTCTGAAGAAACAATAAGCCGTAAAGGAGGGTCTGAGGGGTCCTTATGGACCTTCTGAATGCCAAATACTGAGGGTACCCTTGGATTTTTGTTGGACAAAAAAATTGAACGTCTCAATGTCGATAGAACCTTCAAGTAATAAGTAATTTATTAAAATGTTGATCTTAGATTTGGCTATATTAACCTCATTAATAGAGGCTCTAGAGTACTTAGAACAATCATATAACTCTTTCATTTTAGATTCATAAAGAATAACATCCATAAGTACTGTTCCGCCCCCTTTATCTGGTTGCATAATTCTTATAGTCTTGTTATTCTTCAAGTCGTTCAATAGACAGTTCTCTTCCTTGGAAAGATTAGAACACACTCTGTGCTCATTTACAGTGTTTCTAATTTCCCTTTCCAATAAATTTTCAAGATTTTTAAGTTGAGGATTTATAGTACTTTTTTTCTTAAACAGAGTGGGTACTCGTATGCTAGGATTTGAATCATGAAACAATAATGCCAAATTCTGTTTCCTAAGAAAAAGTTTCAAATCCACAATAGCCCTAGGAATACTAACCTTCCTGGTGGGAATAAATTTAAACCCCTTAGAAAATAGTTTAAAATGATCAAAACTTATATCTAAAGTGCTGTAGGTGAAAATTTTGTAGTTTTTAAACTCAAAAATATTACTAGTTACTTACTAGAAGCTAAGTTAGAACATAGGGAGTTATACTGGCAGATCATTTTGGTAGCTACAAAAAGCCCTGGTCTGAACGACATGCTATCCCTTCTTCCTGTTCTTAAGTTAAGAGCTGCAAAATTATAACATTACAATACTATGAATTTCCAGTAGATGGCAGCATACAACTATAACATATATTATTTTTTTCCCTTAGTGCAGTATATTAATTATACAACAGTTTTTTGTATCACACAAATATTTATTTATTTATTTATATATACAAACATATATATTTTATTACATAAGAGAATATTTTAGGACCTTTTAATCTTGAAGTTTTATTTCACTCATAACATTATTTGTTAATTGTTCATTTGTGTATTTGTAACCTTTTTACAAACACGTCTAGTAAGGTACACAAATTATTTTACATTATTATTCACTTGAGTGGGTTTTTATTGAATAATTTTTATTGAATAGTTGTTTTTAACTGATTTAGAACAGCCTATTTAAGAGGTGTTGTAACATTCATTCACTATTTGCCTTCTGAAGAAGACGTTCGAAAACGTATTTCATGTGTTTAGCGTTAAAGTGATTCCGTGTGTTTGCTATCAAGTGATTCTGTGTGTTTGCTATTGAATAAACTGTTTGGATATCTTTCAACTCGGTCTTGGGCCCTCATTTGATTTCTCCAAGTGAACCATTTGTCTCAATTTGAATTGTAACTTTCTGCTTGTATTATTTAAAAAGCCTTATCTGTGTAGCTCTAAAATACCCCTTCAAATCAGTTAATCCTAAACCACCTTGTTCTATTGGAGATATCAGCTTACCACACCTGGCTCTTGCCCTCTTCTCCTCCCAGATAAAATCCCTCGACTCTTTGTTAATTACTTTCTATAACTTCTTGTCTGGGTTGATAAAAATATGCCTGACCTGTGTATAAAACTAAAATGACTAAAATAAACAGGTCTTACTGCTTTAATCTGACTATAAACATCCATAGGCAAGAACTTCCAGTTTCTCAGTTTTTGTATTATCTTTTATTTAGTCTCCTCCCACATATCCTTAGCTGCCATAACAGAATCCTTTTTACCCCATACTGCTAAATACTTCATTTTATCATTTTATCATGTCCCCATAAATATGAGTATTGCTGAACCAATTCTTGTGTGAGTACAATGTTTACAGCTATAGCCTTTGTTTTATCTTCATTAATTTTATATCTTGAAAAAACTTAGAACCGTCTCAGAATGTTCCACAACACAGAGATGTACATTTCTGGTTTTCTTATGTACAAAATAATATTGTCTGCAAATAAGGCCTTTTCCTGATTACTATACCAATTATATTGTTGAATTTCTGAGTCCTTATTTTCTTTGCCAATGGTTCTAAATATAAAGCAAATAACAAAGGGAAAGAGGACACCCTTGCCCTGTTTCTCTTTTCAGACACAACTTATCAGAGAGGAATTCTCCCACTTTGATTTTTGCCTCCAGTCCCTCATATATCCTCCTAATTAACCTTATTAAAGTATCAAGGAATGCAAATGCTTCCATTGCTCTATTCATAAAATCCCAGCTTACTCTGTTGAATGCTTTCTCTGCATCAAGACCCAACAACAATAGCGGTGTTTTCTTACATTCTGCTTCCCTCAGCATCATCATTATTTTATTAATGTTGTCAAATGTTTGCTCCTCCTCCACAAAACCAAACTGATCCATATCTATCAATTGTGGCAACAGCTTTGCCATTCCACAGATCCAGGCAATTACAGACCCACAAGTCTGACCTCATATGCAAAGCCATAGAAAGATATTTGTTTTCGTCCATCTGATAAAGGAAGTGGAATAGTTGTAATGGACTCTTTGCATTATATTAATGTTATAGAAACTATGCTCAATGAGTGTGGCACGTATTTTGAACTTACTAAACCTCAGGCAGTGAAACTGATTGATAAAATACATTCCTATATTGAAAACTTGTTAATGGAAAGTGTGATAAGAAAATCAGTTTATGATTACTTTTTAATAGAGAACCCTACCATACCTCAGATATATGGACTTCCTAAGATTCATAAAAACCCTACTGATCCACCAATATAACCTACAGTATCAGGTGTTGGGCCACTGAGCCTTTGTCTGTATATGTTGAGAAACAGTTTCACCCTACAGTTGACAAGGTTGATGTTATACTAAGAGTCACTAAGCATTTTCTTTATAGATTATGCGAACGATCTATCACACAATAGGCATTGATTTTTGTGAGACTCTTTCTGAGTCAATATTCTGAGTTCAACAATGATAAGCTATACTTAATCTGTACTCTTTTAGAAATTATTTTAGAACATAATGCATTTGTGTTTACTGATAAGTTCTACTTACAGCGCACAGGGGTTGCCATGGGCACCATGTGCACTAACAGTTATGCTAATATTATCTTGGCAGAATGGGAATCTCAACATGTGTTTAACACCAATAACATCTTCTCAAGGTTCATTCTACATTATGGCCGATTTGTGGGCGATATATTTTTTGTATGGGGTAACACATATGAAACACTATGTGAGTTTGTAAAATATTTGAACAATTCCACTGGTTTTCTTCGATTTACGTTTGAACATTCATATGAACAGATTTGTGTTTTTGGATGTTGTGATTAAGACACCTGGAGGCATAGATACCAAGCTGTACAGTAAACCCTGTAAAACTAACAATGTTATACATGCCAAGAGGATGCACCCTAAACATGTCAAGCGTAATATCTTAAAAGGTCAATTCTTTAGATCTGCACAGATGCATACAAGGGATAGTGAGATGTATGAATCCTTTGACACTCTAGCTGGAAATTATGCAAAAAGAGGTTATATGAGACCGAAGTTATAGTGGCACAAAATGATACTATTTCTTTATGAGACACCCGCAGCAAACCATTTTTTGGAAATGTTTTTAGTCATGCCAATGAGAGTGGCAACATGTCCTCTCATCTTTTAAGCATGTGTCTCACTTATTCTAATGATACCAGCTCAATTTGTAATATAATTAAGAAGCATTGGAGAATTTTATTGTCTGATAAAAAACGTAAAGAGACATTGGGTAGTTTACCCTCTTTTTATTTTAAGAATCTTCCATCTATTAAAAAGATGCTATGCTATAAGCCACTTTTGCAGTCAAATTCTAGTCTTTACATATGTAGGGTTGGTACTTTTCCCTGTCACCAGTGTAATATGTGTAAATACATTTGAACGGATAACCAATTTATGCATCCAGATACTGAATATATTTATGATATTAATGTTTATACAAATTTAATACGTGTAACTTGGTTTATTTAGCCTCCTGTGAAATTTGTAGAGTATTCTATGTTGGTAAGACCAACCGCTGTCTGAGGAACCGTATTAGAGAACACCTTTACTGCATAAGTAAGTTAAATAATAAGCATGCTCTTTCTAAGCATAGTAACCATGCTGGGAATAATCATTACTTTAAATTTATGGTCTTAGAGATTTGTAAGACTGGTCCACAGGGTGGTGATATCAGAACATGTACAGAGTGTGTGGAAAGGAAATGGATGACTATTTTGCAGGCAACTAAAGGGAAAGGGTTAAATGAGTTTATAAGCATTAAACCCCTATTGAAGTCATATGGCTTAAGACATTAGCATATAAATGAAAAGTGCATTGTGTATTTAATTTACATCTGATGAAGTACTTGGATTGAGTATGAAAACGCTTATCTTGTTTTTATTTCATGTTTTATTAAAGTATTTTACGCTATATCTGCCTACCGGTTTTGTTGTTTTTTATACTGTTCAGTAATTCTGCACTGGTTTGCTCTTTCATTATTTAGATTATTCTATTAATCTTGCCAAATGTTTGCTCCTCCTCCACAAAACCAAACTGATCCATATCTATCAATTTTGGCAACACCTTTGCCATTCCACAGATCCAGGTAATTACAGACCTACAAGTCTGACATTATATGCAAAGCCATAGAAAGATTTATCATGGAATTAATAAATCAGTATATAAGGAACCTTCAAACACTAGGCAGGTCATGCTAACTCAGCCTGGTGGATGAAGGCAAAATGGAGCACATGGCATACCCAGACCTAGCCAAAGCTTTTGACACAATTCACCACTCAGGCATAGAAGAAAAGCTAAAAAAACTGGGAATAAACCCCTATCTTACCCACTGGATTGCCAACTGGCTCACAGATAGAACACAAATAATCAAAATAGGGGAAGTTACCATCACAATGAAACCAGTCACCAGTGGAATCCCCCAGGGTTCTGTCCGACTATGTTTATAGATAACTGCAAGCTAGAACAACCACTGAATCGCCAAATGACTTAGCCATCCCGTAGAAAGGTTTGTCTCAAAAATAACTGGTGTCAAGATCACAGTCTGAAACTAAGAGCCAAAAAAAATCATTATTGCATCCTTTGGAAAGTCATCTGCCCCAGGGAACTGCTACATTGACAATACACCCCTAACAGCTGATGCAATTATTCATGATTTGGGAACTTATGCGGACAGTGATCTAACTTTTGACCAACATGTGTCTATTGCTGTAAGAAAGTCCTTCTATATTTCACAGCTTATAAACAAAGGGATTGTGTCTACATCTAGAGATGTCATTGTTCTCCTTTACTCAGCCTTCATTAGGCCAGTCGAATATAATGCCTCCTTTAGCATATTTCAGTCCAGACGCATGCAACAACTGGAACGCCCATAGAGAAACCTTATTAAAAGGATATAAGGCTTGAACAACATCTATGATCAAATGAGATAAGTTAATTCAAACACAAAAAAGGAAACTGGCTAGGCTTAAAATGGCATGCAAGGTCAGCTTACCTAGTATTTACCCATGAACTTATTCTTTTAGCATTAAAGACATAAACACCTTATAATCATGGCTTAAAATTGAAATGGATCTATATCATACCTCTCAACCTGGAAACATCAAAAATCTGGACAAGGCCCATGAAAAATAGGTACAAATCTGTATGCTGGTTAACATAACATTTGCATACATAATTAAGTAACCCTGTCCACCCTGATGGAATTGTAGGACACCAACTTTCAAACGCCAGCTGAAGAACAGACTACCAAAATATGGCACCAGAGTCTCCCTGCAGCCATTCCAATGTCCAATTACCTGGCTATTTTGACCCATTTACCATAAACACTAATGTGTGCATACTGCTTTACTTCTACAATGATTATTTTGATTTTGTTTTTACATTTTATAACACAATGCACAAACACTAACAGATATCTGCTAAGCAAAGCAACACCGTCTCACAATGAAAATAGACTTGGCATTAAAACTTCTCTGCCCTTGAAACTCACATTCATTGAAACAACATTGAAACCCACACACCACATCCAAAGAAAATGCATCTGGCCAGTAATGAATAAAGATGACCTTTGGGCTGTTTTCAAATCATTGACTCCTTGCACACAAAACAAGAAATATACATGTGTTCTTTGATACACTTCCTGGCTTTATTAAATTATATTCCTTGTATAATACAGCACACTTGTTAGACAGAGCGCATTTTACATTTATTGTTTGAACATTTTTCCAGTAGGCTGTAGGCAATGAAACAAAATGCATGAACCAATAATGACAAAACTGCCCAGTTCAGAACATTTCCATCATAAAAGTCTACTTTCACACCCACACTATAAACAGAATGACAGTAGTGTAAAACAAGCATGCTTTGAAAAGTGAACAAAATACTTTAAAAGTGAATTTCAGCCCTCATACCCCCTATTATTCTGAATTAGTAACAGCTTGCATTATCAATAAACTACCCAGTTATTTTAATCTTATGAATGCTAGTGTATTCATTGTATATTACAGAAGACAACAAAAATAGTCCCCTCTGTACAGTTAATGGAAATAGCCATAAAACTATTATTATTGTTATTATTAATTCTGTATCCCTTTTTGTTTCAGATCCATACACTGACCAATAAATCAAAAGGGAGAGTGGTTACAAAACAAAGAATAATTATATCTTATGAAAACTATGAAGAGGTAATATAGTTTCCCTCTAAATGGTCTCCAGTTTTAACTAGCTATCTCACTTTTACATTATATCCAGATATGTGAAAGTAAACGTTGTGATATTATCAGTACACCGGCAAAATCAAATGAGGCTTCAGACACTTTCATTTTTTACTCACTAACACTTAACTGATATCTGTAACTCAGTACCACACTAAAATGTATATCTCTAAATCCTGTTCCCACACTTAAGAACTCTACATCATTTATCAGCTTTTGTTCCACAATTATCAATAAGTTACTGTCAAATGAATAATCCTAGCTGTAAATAAAATATAAACAGATATCTACTACAAACAGAGATTTGATTAGTTTGTATCATGTTGACCTTTATAAGCTGTTGTATTCTTGAGTTACTCTGAAAAATGTATTTAGATGAATGCAGAGATTATGCCTGGTTATATCTGAGGGGGAAGTGCTGGTCTGCTTATTGTAAGCATATTGATTATATGTTGTTATATCCTGTCAACATATATGTATTCCTTAGTGTACCTTTGACTTAAAGTTAATATTCTTTTCTGATGGATGATGAAAATGGTTCTTCTGAAACAAAACAACCAACTCAATGGGTGAACAAATGAATATGATGAAAATGGGTCCTTTTGAAACAACCCACTCATTGGGTAAACAAACTGATGCATACATATAAACAAACACAAAGATAAATAAAATTGTAACCTACAGGAGTATATTACAGAGGAACTAGAAATACAGATCTACATGATTAAAAGCAAATGGAAACAAGTAAGAAATCATGCACTTATTTGCACTACAGTTGATTTATCAAGTTTGCACAAAAATTAGGCAATAGAGTTATGATACCTGGAAAATCCACATAAAGTAAATATTACCAAAAGCTACAAATTACATTATATTTATTTGTCAGTGAAATTCTACACATATTTTATAGAAACAATTTGTACTGTACATTGTACTGTATTGTTTACATAGTTTCTAATACCATGAGTACCTAGAATTCATGTTACCAGGTATGGATATTTGGAGCTTCAGTAAAACAAATACCTGACACAGGGATTACAAACATAGATGCATTGTTTTAGAGTTAACAGAAATAATTCTAATCAATGTTAAAGCAAGGAATCATTTTGTGAAGGATCTCACCTGGGAGATAGCATTACTTTCTGCATTAAAATTGTCTTCGGGACAGGGTTCTGACATGTCAGAATACAACTGGTTTCCTTACCTTGCACAGCCAAACCAGAGATAATCCCTTTCTGCACTTGCCAAGCAGCCATAAAATCCTCCATAAAAAGACAGCCATAAAATCCTTTCCATTTCAAGAAGAACAGCATTCATTCTCCCGAAGTGCCGTTCCCGCTCACAAAGCCGTTTCATAAAGAAGAGCCCAAATAAACAGCCTTGCTTCTCCCGAAGAGCTGTGTTCCCACTAGCAAAGCCATTTCATAAAGGAGAGCCCAAATAAACAGCCTTCCTTCTCCCGAAGTGCTGTTCCCGCTCGCAAAGCTGGAAATAAAGTATCTGAAAAGGCAGGCAAGCCTCAGCCAGAAATGTGAGCTCCCTGAGCTCAATTCCGACAGGCTGGTAGCCCTGACAGAGCTGACGTTATTGCGCATGCGATGATGTCAGCCCACGAAGCACGGAAATTAAAAACATAAGAAAATAAAATAAAAAACATAAGAAAATAAATCGGAAATGAAGGGGTGCCTCTTGGGAATTGTGGCACCCCATTATTTGGACCCCAAAACTCAGTAAAAACCGAGTAATTCGGTATGGTTGGGAGGTATGATCTATATGAAGCTGGATCTGATGGGTCTTTACTGTCTTTAAGTATTACAGCCACTGCAGCTTTTTTTCAGGATGTTGGTGCTTTCTCTCTTTTTAAAATATTGCATATAGCTCTAGAGATGTCACTGACCCCCTTAACTCAGCCCTCATTAGACTAATCATTGAATATAATGCCCCCTTTGGCATATATTGGTCCAGACACATGCAACAACTGGAACACCCACAGAGATACCTTACTAAAGGGATACAAGGGATGAACAACATGTCCTACATGGACTGGTTCAAAGCTCTGTCACTATATTCGGTATCCTATACACTGCTAAGAAGGGACCTGTATCTGCCATACAAGGCATCCTCCAACCCACTATTGATGAATTTACTGCACATTACAAGTCAAATGGCATCACAAATACTCTGACTGGGGATCTAATTTTCTTCTGCAACATTAACAGAATGGTTTGGAGGGAGAAGTATATTTCACAGATGGTACCGCTGCTGTGGAAGAGACTCTCCATCCAAATAAAACAAAGTTCATCCCTGCCCATTTTAAGTACAACTTACACCTATGGATATGAAACAGAAAATTTACCCCGGGACTGCCCCCTTGTACTACTAATGGATAAATGCAGCTCATAAATGCTTTATCCCATGCATGGGTCCCCTCAAATTATCGTTGATATGATCCCAATTATTCTCACTAGGGATAACATATAATTATTGATCACCGAGTGGACAAAGCCAATCTATGACCAAATGGGATAGGTTAATTCAAGTACAAAAAGGGAAACTGGCTAGGTTTAAAATGGTATGCAAGGTCAGCTAGCCTAGTACCTACCCATGAACTTATTCTTTTAGCCATCACATAGACACTTGTATTGTTGAGCTTCATCTACCTCTATTCATGACATGTTTTAGTCATCCATAAATACTTCAATTTGTACTTCTTCTTGATTTTCTCAATTTCTCTGCTTTACACAAATTTTCATAAAATTTCTGAAATATCTCTTAATACCCCTACAAGATCAATGGTTATTTTTCTTACAGGCTCCCTAAGCCTGGGAACAACTTTTTCTACTTTCTGTTGCCTAGTCACTGTGCTAAATGCTTTTGTGCTCTGGAACAGTTGCTTGACAGCAACCTTTCTAAACATATGCATATTATCCATGCATGCTCTTATTTTCTCTTTATCACTCTGTAGTTGCAACTTTTCTTGTTCTATGATATTCCTCTTATTCTGAAATACTTTAACCTTTGTCAGCCTCTCTAAATAATGTTTGTTACTTCATAACCATATCTCTTTTTCTTTTATTTCTACCCTATTTTTAAACTCTTAACTTAAAACTTTATTTTATCCCACTCACTAGCTATAACTTCTGGAGTACTTTCTAGCTTCCCTCATAACTCCTGAATAATTTCCAGTACCCATTCCTTAAATTCCTCTCTTTTTAACAGGTAAAGTCCCGGTGTCTTATTTTTATATCATAACCCTGCGTTTTCATCTTAGTTATTATTGGCGTATAATTTGAAATAGTTATTGGATGTGTCAAAGCTCACAATTAAATGCACATGATCCAGTGAAATATAATTTCTGTCTAGTCTAGCCCAGTTATTGTACCCGGGAGAATAATATGTAAATTCTCTCCAAGTTCCCAGTACTAAATTTATGTCTTCCATACCAAATATTTACATATTTTTCTTCAGAAATCTATCATCTTTTGGTATATTCCCTTTCCAAGCCCCCAGTACATACTCATTATTGCAAATCAAATACCAGTCCCCATCTATAAGTAATATTCCCTGCTGAAAGCTAATTATATCTCCCAAAATTTTCTTAAGCTCCATAATAGCTTTAGGTGGAATATGCCATGCCAGTGTAATACTCATCCCTTGCCAGTAGCCCCTTACTACCACAAATCTACTAGTATCCCTTTATTCCTCTTCCTCTAGCAATTAATCAATACTCCAATTCAATTCCAAGTTACTTCTGATTCTTCTGGTCAATCGCTGTGCTTTTCTTGGTCTCTCATGCATTTCTTTTGGAACACTGGAAAAGGTTTCACCAGCAAAGTCTTTCCATGACCTTTACTATCAAAAGAATGAGAAGCACAGTCCCCTCCTGCTTGATTGCTCATTTTTTGTTTGAGAAACTTTTGTATTTCCTCCTTTGCCTGTTCTGCATAAAAAATTACTTTGATCTTCCAGGAAAAAGTATTCTGAAGACAGCTGGATACAACAGCTTGAATCTCATACCTGCTTCTTAACATTCCCTGATTACTGGAATAAATTTGCTTCTCTTCTGTCTGGTGTACAGTGAATATCATTTCCACACTCTACTGTCTCCAACTTTTGATACTTTACCCTTCTGCCACAGTTTTATCAGGATTAATTCCTTCTGCTGGTAGTACTGCATGTTTACTAATACAGGTCTTGGCTGCTTTGTCATGGCAAGGATTGGAGGATACACACAATGTGCCCTTTCAATTAACCAATCCTGCTGTGGAATACCAGTCCAGTTGCTTATTTGTGCCATCATAACATTAGTACAATTGTTTCTTTCCAGTTTCTCTGGTACAGTGGAAAATCTCAGGTTTTCCCCATGAGCTCTGTCCACTAATTTTACCATTTGTGAGACATCTCTTCTTCAGTGGTTTCATACTCGGCCAGTCTTTTCTTATTTTTGCCATTAATTTTTACAGTTTTATCAGCTCATCTGAGTACTGGTTTAAAGCTTTTTTCCATTTTTTCCAACCCTTTGTAATTTGAATTGATATAATCCTTCAGTGTTTCATTTATTTTAATCAGGTCTGAGCACATTTGACTTATTTTTTCTCTCTAGATTACTAGAAGCCATGTCATGCACCAAAACTAGAACCTGAACTGTTTTTTGATGAACAGCTGTGGGATTCTTCCCAATCAATGTTCTCTCTTCACCTTTTCCAGTTGATTTTCATTCACACTCTCTTAGCGTCTTCTTTGCTGGCATCCAGGCAGTGTACTCCCTAGCCAGTAAAAAGAAGTTATGTCTTATCATAACGTTCCATCTGTGTTGTTGATCTTCGTTCATTCATTACTGATGGGTTATCGGTTCCGTCCTCAGAACCCAGCCTGCCTTATACCAAGCTCACGTCAGCCAAAAACACTTGAGCCAAGATCCTACCCACAATGCTCTGCTCCCAGTTACCTCAGATCAAATTTGTAAGTTGATAGACAAAAGTAGAAGCTACCTCTGGTCATAACAGACCTACAAGAATGGAAGAAGGACCATATGAAATCCACCAGGAACCTCCGGAGGGGGACAAAGGGTGGGGAGTAATGAATGAATGAAGATCAACAACACAGATGGAATGTTATGGTAAGACATAACTTCTTTATCTGATGTTATTAATCTTCGTTCATTCCTTACTGATGGGACAGAGTCCCCAGCTACCTGTATCCCTGGGCAGCCTTCATGGAAGGACATTGCTGAGCACCATGGAACCAAAAGAAGCTCTTCCTCTGGAGGCCAAATCCAATTTGTGATGAAGAATAAAGGTATGGGGGTTGGCCCAAGTCACAGCTGAGCAAATGTCATTGAGGGAAGCCCTAGCATGGAAAGCTGCTAAAGTTGCCATTGACCTTGTAGAATGGGCTTTCACTTTGTGAGGCAAGGTGATGTTGTTCTTGTTGTAGATGAAAGTAATGCAATTTCTCAACTACGATGCTAATGTAACTTTAGAAACGGGCGACCTAGTCTTGGTCCAGAAAAAGCCAGAAATAATTGGTTTGATTTATGGGTAGATTTTGTTCTGTCCAAATAAAAACAAATTTGCCTGTGAACATCTATGGGAGTATAGGCAATACTCTCCCTTGTTAGAATGATTAGGAAAAAATACTGGGAGGTCAATAGACTGGTTGATAGACCTCTCTGACACCACTTTCAATAAAAAGGTAGAATTAGTTCTCAGTGAGACTCTATCCTTATGGAAAATAAGTAGGGACATTTGATGCATAAGGCTTGAAGTTCTGACAGATGTCTGGCTGATGTGATAGCAACCAGAAGCAAGGTTTTCCAAGAGAGGTACTTTAAATCACATGAGGATGCAGGTTCAAAGGGGGGTGCTGTTAGGGCTTGCAGAACCAAAGACAAGTCCCAGGGTTGTAATGGTTCTCTAAAGGCAGGTTTTAAGTGAAAACCCACTTCAAGAAAGGCTTACAGAGTCTGTGTGACATGAGAGTAGAGATCTGATAAATAATCTAATAACACAGAAACTGGGGCTGACAAGAGGTCCAATTGTTTGTTTGCTGCCCATAATGTAAATCTTTTCCATTTGCTGAGATAGGTTAGCCTGGTGGATGATTTATGAGATTCAATAAGAATATTGCGCACCGGGGAAGAGAGGTTATCCTACCTGGCAGTCATTGGAAGTGGAGAAACCAAGTTGTCAGCGTCAGGTTTGTTAGATTGGGGTGTGTCAGACCCTGTGGATGGGAGATCAATGTCGGAGTTGGACTGAGAATCCATGGTCGATCTAGCAGGTGAGGCCAGAGGAAGGGGAACTAAACTTGTTGAGGCCAATATGGCGCAATGAAGATTACTTTGCTCTTCAACTGCCATGCTTTCTTCAAAAATTGGGAGATAAGGAGTAGAGGAGGGTAAGCATAAAGCAGACCCGGGGGCCAAGTGTGGACTAGAGCATCACTCGATGACTGTCCCTGAGGGGGGATCAGGGCAAAGTAGTTGCTGCACTTGTAGTTGATTGGGGAGGCGAATACATTGCAGCAAGGCTGGCCCCAGCGGTTGAAAATTTTTGACGCTATCACAGGACTGAGGGACCACTTCTGAGGTTGTAGAATGCACTTGCTCAATTTGTCCACTATCACATTGCAGCTCCTGGGAATGTGCATTGCAATTAGAAAGCGGTTGGAAGCTATTGCCCATTGCCATATTCTCAAGGTTTCTCAGCATAACGGGTAAGATCTGGTACCCCCTTGCTTGTTGATGTACCAGACTACTGACATGTTGTCTGATTGGATTGCAATAGTCCCTGATGAAAGGATCGAGTGGAATGCTTGCAACACTAATAGCACCACCCTCAGTTCCAGGAAAATGATATGCAAATGAGCCTCTGTCTCCAGCCAGGTGCCTTGGACCGAGTTTCCCTGACATAGTCCCCCCCACCCCATCAGGGAGGTGTCCATGGTCACAGTGGCTTTGGGCTGATGGGGGCTGAAGGGGGTGACCATTGTTGAGGATTTTGAGATATCCACCAGAGCAAATCTTGCTTGCATCTCTGAGTTACACTTATCTGAAAAGACAACGGATGTTGTACAGGGTACCACTGAGTGAGAAGTAGCCACTGAAGAAGTCTCATGTGGAACCTGGCCAGAGGAACAATGTTGATCGAGGCTGCCATCGACCCCAAGAATTGGAGTATGGACTGAGCAGAAGATTTGTGGTGACAGATTAGTGGCTGAATATGATGTCTTATTCTTTGAAGTCTGTGACCCTGGAGAGATGCTGTGCAATTCCTTGTGTCCAACAGAACTCTGATGAATTCTAAAGATTGTGCCGGGGTCGTGTTGGACTTCTCCCAGTTTGTAGTGATTCCCAGGGGCTGAGCTGTGAGAAGAGTGTAATCTAGGGCTTCCTCCAGTAGACGCTTGGTGGGGGCAGTAAGGAGCCAGTCTGGGGGCTGTAGAGAGACTGACGGGCAGTGCTCGAAATTGGTAGTGACTGGCTCCTATGCAGAAGCGGAGGTATCTTCTTGAGTGCTTGTCCACTTTTATATGGTAATACACATCTTGAAGATCTATAGAGCACATCCAATCGTCTTCTTGTAAAAGAGGAAGGACAGACTGAACCATGGCCATCCGGAATTTCTCTGTCTTTACAAATTTGTTTAGTGTGCTGAGATCCAGAATCAGTCTCCAATCCCCTGTCTTTTTTGACACTAAAAAGAATCTTGAGTAAAAACCTGATTGTATCTGGTCTGGGGGGACCATTTGGATGACTTTTTTGTAGCAGCCTTCGGATTTCATGTGCTGCTGCTTTCTTTTGACTGGGTGAGACGTCGGGTAAATTTCTGGATGAAGTGGGATAGAGATGGAAGGGAATGTGGTAGCCTTTGGATATTATCTATTGTACCCAAGAATCGGTGGTTATGGTTCACGAGGCAGTGGGTACAAGGAACATTGACCCCCGACAGCTTCCAGAGGTGAGCAGTCTGGCAACGCTTCAGAAGCGCTGGTAGGGTTGCCCAGAAAAGAATCTCTTGAACCCTGGTTTTGCGGACTCCCCTGCCCTGAACGGGGCGTCTTCCATTAGAGGTTTCCCCATCTGCCCTTAGGGGAGAACTTGGCATGTGCGTCACAAAAAGAGCCCTGTGATTTTCTGTGCCACATCTTCCCACTCCTCTGATTTCCGGAGTAGAATCATTGAGGGATGGAGTGTCGGACACCAATAGCAGACAGGGTCTTAGCATCTTGTTCACACCTTGCCAGTGTATCTTTAACCTTTGGGCTAAACAATGAAGTGGCCTTGATGGGGGCATTCATAAAGGAAGCCTTAAAGGTGTCTGAAAAGGTGCATCCAGGCATGACGTCTCATGACTATGCCTGCTCCTGCCATTCTAGCCGCTCCTTCAGTTGCTTGTGAAATGAGGTACATGGAAGAATTGGATATCGATTCCAGCGTGGCTACCTGAGAGGCTATGTTGTCGTGCACCTCATCAGAAACAGGTCCTGCCAAGGTTTCAGAGAGTTGGTTGATAAGGTCTCTCTGGAGCCTCGTAAACTGTGACAAGTAGTTCAAGGACCATATTGCGAAGGTCGATGAAGCAAATGCACACTTCCTGAGTCTGTCTATTGTCCGTGACTCCTTGTTTGGTGGATGGACAGTCTGGCTCTCTTCTGCCAAGTCTTTTTTGGTTGCAGCTGCCACTATCATGGCATCTACTGGAAGACCTTTGGTCATCAAAATCCATATCTTTGGTTAGAGACTCCTTAGTGGAGTCCATGTGCTTCCTCTTGTATGAAGCCTTGCAAGGGACTTCCTCAGTGAGGAGCTCTGGGGAAGATTGCAAGGAGGGGATTTCCTGAGGGGGAGAAACCTAAGGCCCTTGTGCCCAGGGTCCAGTAGTTCTGGCTTGCAACAGTTGCGACACAAAGGGACTCTGACAGGGATGTTTTGCCAGCAGAAGTAAGTGCCCTCTCCATTGCCTGGAAGGCCGGACTGCCTGAAGAGGGATGGGAGTCTGGAACTGAGCATGACAACCTCAGAACCGTGATTACACCCCGCTCTGACGAGCCAACCTCAAGACCAGGAGTCTTAAGAGGACTGTGGAGCATGAGGGGAAGAGGATTCCTGGAGGGTGCCATAGAAAAAATTGGCATCGAACCAAGAATGCCTACCCCCATGGCACAGCCACTAACCTGAGAAGGGCCCGGTGCCCAGTGCACTGAGGGCCATAAGGACGACTCCGGCTCTAAAGTGAGGTCCACTGGTGGTGTCAAAGGAAGGGAAGCTGCTGTCGGAGGAACGGGCTTCGATGCTTCCCTGGAAGTCAAAAGAGGAGTGTAAGAAGGAGTCTGTGGAGAAATACGGTCACTTGCAAGAGGGAGCACAGCTTTAGATGGGTGAGAGAGTCCCCTGGCTACAAGCAACTGATCGACAAGCTGCAACACATCCTGTTCTGAGAGGCTTCTGGTCGACCTCATAGAGAGACCTGATGGAGATTCTGGCCTGTCTAAAAAGGGACTGTATTGACTTCCCAGAAAAGGATCTAAGGAGGGAGAGTATTTAGTACTTGCGAGTTCGTGTGGTGCAGAGCCCAGAACCAAGGGTGCCTGCACCAAGGAGAATGGCGCAGAGTGTATCTGCTCTGAAAAAGGTGGTGCCATAGGCATCAAAGGTATCTGCACTGTGAAGGGCAATGTGACAAACGTCTGCACCAAAGAATACGGTGCCGCTGAAGAAGGTGTCTGCACCAGTAACAACAGTGCCAAAAGTGACTGCACCGAGCAGGTCGGCACCAAAGGCATCTGCACCGTAGAGGGCAGTATCCCGGAAATTGACTGCATCAGCAAGGATGGAGCCAAAGGAGTCTGCACCAACAGTGCTGAAGGAGACTGTACCTGTAGAGACGGTGCCAGGATGGTTTTCACAGACATCATCGGTGCCGAAAAAGGCTGCAACAAAACTGTTGGAGCTGTAAGTGTCTGCACCGGGAACTCCTGTGCCGGAGGAGATGAAAAAGACATAGCTGGAGTGAGAATAAACTGGGGCGGGTCTGAGGCTGGGGCCAAAAGGGCCACAGGTGGCAACGCCAGGTCTGAAATCTTTACCTTTTTGTGAGTCGACTCCTTGAGATCTCCAGAGGGAGATGAAGTGAGCAACCTTGAGGAGGAAGAACTCCTCTTACAGGTTTAGAAGGAGGGGTGAGCCCTCCGACCCAGAGATAGCATCGCAGAAAGGAGTTTTAAGGAGGCCTTTTAGGCTAAGTTTATTATTCCTTTCATTCAGAGTCCTAGTCAAGAAATTTCTACATATCCCACATGGAGGGTCCACTGAAAGCTGGGAAACATTGAGACAATAAACACACAAATCATGGCCATCAGAAAGTGGTAATTTACAGCCGCATTCTGTACATTGTTTGAAACCAACACTACTTTTCTTATCCGACATTGTGATATCAAGGGAGAAACTACAACACTATTAAAAGGTTAGGAAACTACCCAGAAGTGTAAGAAAGGGAGAAGAAGAAGAAGAAGAAGAATTACCAACGATGGTAATGGAGAATTACCTCAAAGGTAAGAAAAAGGAAAATACTATAGGGAAAGAGTCTCAAAGTTGCAATAGGGTAGGAGGATAGAGATAGTGAAGAATTGAAAACTTTCTAAACACTAATAATAGAAAAACTTCAAAAAGTTAAAGACTTAGCTGAGAGAGAAGGTTTGACATGGCTGTACAGCAATGCGGCAAACAAGATCTGAGGTAACAGGGAGCAGAGCATTGTGGGTAGGATCTTGGCTCGAGAGTTTTTGGCTGACGCGAGCTTGGTATAAAGCCAGCTCGGTTCCGAGGAACCGATAACCCATCAGTAAGGAATGAATGCAGATTAACAACATCAGATCTAAATTTACTAAAAGTGACAGAGTTCCTGGCCTTTGTCTTTCAGTTTCTTTTCTAAGATTGTAATTCATAGCAGAATGACAGAAACCATCCTTAAGGATAAACTGCTTAGTCCACTGGCTAAAAAAATAAATACATCCACTTAGTTTTTTAACATAATATGATAATAATAATATTAATAATAAAACATGATAAGAAATTATGAAAATCAAACTGTATCAAATATATTGCTTTTTTAATATGTCCTGTGACTGCTACATTCAAATACAACCCATATCTTTAATTATCAAACAGCTCTAAATAACTGAAGTTTAAATATAGTATTACTCAGGCAGATAAAGTTCTATGTAAATTAAAAAAAAAAAAATATATATATATATATATATATATATATATATATATATATATGCACACATACATATTTGTACTTCTAATATTGTTTTTATTTAAAACATTAGTTTACAATGTAGGCTAGCATTTGATATGACCCGTGGGTTATCTTCTTACCTTGGCTTTCATTTAATTCTAATAATCCAGATGATGTTTCAGAAACAGGGAAAGACTGCAAAATAAGAGAAAAAAAGTTGAAATAATATATACAGCAGCCAGTGTGCTTTGATTACAGCTTATGTAAACTATGAAATAGCCTGGAAGCCCGAAACTCATTAATCTCTTATATAACATACTGTCCTTATTTAGGGTATTCTCAGAAAAGAATAGATACATACATACACACACACACACACACACACACACACACACACACACACACACACACACACACACACACACACACAGATTTGTTTTCACATACATATTTAGATCTATATCTGTAACTTTATCTACTTACAGATATTCTTATCTATATATATTTATCTGTGTAACTGGCTTTCATCTTGCTTTCTTAATCTTCGTAAACTATGGTTACGCCAACTGGCATAACAAAATAGCACACTATTAATTACTCTGGTAAGACAACTCTCCTTCACTGTTTAAAGATCTGGCAAGATGTAGAAAAGTTGCCACACAGCTGAGACTCCACGATGAACATTGTAAACATGGAAATATATATTGAGTCAGTGTAGGATACCGCAAGTCATGGGCAAGGCAAACAAGGGTGACTGACAGACTGCAACACACACACAAATGTGAAAAAATAAACCTGTCTCATCTAACAAGTTTAGGGGTTAGCCACAGCTATAGTTGCAACAATCAAAAACTGGAGTTTCACAATGCAAAACTAAGACAATGACTATAAACATGTAATGTTCCACAGGATGAACTAGCTGGAGGAGCCACTAAGTATGGGACTAACATGCATCAATAAAGTAAAGCTCCCTAAAAATACAAGGGGTGGGACTGAGGCACCTGATACATAGCTAAGATTCTGAGGAGGGGATACCATCAAACAACTTACTGTGCCACGAGAAGAGGCCTTCGCAAAATAGCTTTAACAGGCTTCATGCAGACAGATACCTGTATAACAAAGAAAAGCCTAAGGGGTAAAAACATTAGCAGTACTTCAGATAGAGTAGTCCCTGGAGGTGCTGTGGCAGAACAGTAACAGAACAGTTGGTTGATGGTGAGGTGTTTATGAGGATAACTAGAAATGACTATGTCTAAGATCCTGCAGCAACAGAAATGGCTAAGAATATGTGTGGTATATAGACAGAGCAACAAACATAATTCATGTACTATGCCAAGAGGTCCATGAGTCACTACAGGATATTCCAAAGAAAGTAGTAGAACACTTGCCAAGCAGAAAACATCAGGCACACACTGTCAGCCGGGTATGTCAGAAGCAACAATAACAACTACAACCCACAGAGTGTGACACACTGGAAACCCTGAGGAGTTTCCATGCTTACTACTTCCTCTATAGGAAAAACACTTCTTGCAAAGTTCAACACGCAATGTCAGAGTGCAGTCTGTAAATCTACACTACTACCATGAATTCATACCACTGCCACCAGTTAACATGTCAGAGAAAGAAGTTAGAGTCTTGCTATCTGTAGTGCTGTCCCAAATAACAGTAATAATAATCATTGTATGGTTGTTCTTAGTGTGTAGCAAATGAATAACGCTGCCTTGGTTAATGACAAGTACCAACCACATCTAAATGGTCTCTATACTGTATAGCGAAGAGTATAGTACTAACCACTGACTTCCCAGGAATTCACCAACCTTCCTCTCAGCACAGTTGCTCACAGTACTGTCTTACCAACATTTAGTGTAACATGGATAAAGCTGCTTTACATTCATAAACATGATGAATTCCAGGAGGCTAACAATACCTTTTTGTTGCCATTACCCCTTCCTTCTTTTATGATAACTTACTACTAGTAGTTTTACCAATAAGCACACCAAGGTCACAATCACTCTACTGTCCTGAACATAAGCCAATCAAATTTTAGCTTATGGTAACAATAGCTAAACAAATAGACTCTTCTAAAGGTGCATATCAGTAGTTATTCTTCAACAGCTTAGTGCGAGTAGATACCCACAAGCTACTGAAATTTGGTAATGAAATACAGCTTAAAAAATAAATGTACATGAAAGTAAGACCTTGAACAAATAAATGTAAAATAAAAATGTTTGACCAGACAAAAGGCATTAAAAACTCTATCAGCTAGCTTCAGCAACAGCAATGACTGAATATGATTGACACTAATTGCAGATGATTGCACCCAATCTACCTCTACATTGGGAGTAACTCAAAGTCCACAGAAATTAGGTCAGTAATGCTTGAAGCAGGTAGTCTCCCTTCTCAACTGCAGTCCACAGAGCACTTCAGAGAAAATCACAAATTCCAAATGACCAACTGCTAAACTAAGCTCTGAATTTAGAAAGATGAGTCCAATTAACTTGAAAACATTCCAAGGCGGTGTCATGACTTGAGGCAACACTGAAGATTCAAATAGCTCGGCCGTTTAGCCTAGCTCCCTCTTTTCTGCATAAGGTAAAACAGTCCAGGGCATTTACTTCCTGTGCTAAGTTAAATTTTAAATTTAAATATCATCCCCAAAGCAAACTAGAAAGTTCTAATCCTGGATAAGGTCAACATAACTTTAGACAGGAAATATACTTTGCTAGTGTGTGTGTATGAGGAAATTTTGCATTTCTGAAAAAGAAAATAATTCTTGATCTCTATAGGTTGAGACATGTCACATCTTTGCTGAAGAAAAAATGGTGATCCATTCTATACACCTTCTCCCATTTTACACCTAGAGGAAACATAGCTTGGGTAGAAGGTGTATTTTTAATATACTATATCATTCCCTATCTTGAAAGGCGATCTGCATTTGATTTACTGGCAGCACTCCTTTGCTGCCATGCGTGGGCCCTCAGATCCAATATCTTCTGTTGCTCCTCCCACATGGTTTTCTTCAGTCATTTAGGCACCCTGCAAAGAGAGTGTTTCACTAGCCATTGAGTCGCTGTGTCCACACAATGCTGTACCAATTGGATATGCCCTACACAGCAATACAGTAGAAGAAAAAGGACAGGGAAATAAATTAGATAGGAAACAGGGAAAATACATGACACAGCAACACTCTGATAATACTTATTTTACATACTTTGAAATGCAGCAGGAAAAGTATAAAATTAATGAGGGAACTAGCACTGAAACTAATGATGAATAAAAAGAAATTATAACACAGGCACCCCTTAGACAAACCTCAACAGGTAGAGGAGGTGGAACTATTCATGTCCATCATCCTTGGACCCTGAAAGACTTAAATCACGCAGTTAAAGATTTTCCTAAAATAAAAAAGACCCTGTGAAATTTAGGGAAGACGTAGTATAATTGAATACTATGACCCAAGTCTGGCAGACCTGCATCAGTTAATAAAAGTAGTAGTTACTCAAGAAACTTACAGAAAACTGGTTAAAGAAGCAGGGATAGGTCCAAATGCAATGATAAAAGGGAATGAGTATGAATAATTGAAAGAGAAAAGGGAAGCACTGTTAGAAGTAATCAGTAAGGTGCGCCTTAAAAGCTGTAAGCAAAATAAAGGTGAATCTCTGGGAGATTGAGGAGTCTTAAAATAGTGTTGGAAAGGCATTCAGGTTTTGCAGATCCTGTGGAAATAGCCACAGCAGCAGTGGGCTCTGCTTTTGTGCAAGGTCTGCAACCTTAGATTCAGGCTGCCTGAAACAGATACTCTTTAATTGGCAGGGAGAAACACTAGAAATTTACTTAAATATGCTAAACATTGCAATGAGAACACAGAAGAAAAAAAAAGAGAGAAGCAGAAGAAAAGGGTATGGATTTACAAACCAGAATTATGAAAAGGGGGAATAAGGGAAGAGGTAAAGGAAGTTTTGAGGTTATGGTAGACAAATGTCAACATGAAGTACACAGCAGAATGCTAGGGGAGAGAGGCAGAATGGAATTACTGATCCTCCTCCATCCCCAGTCAATGAACCCTGTTTCAACTGTGGCAGGACAGGCATTGTAAAGGAGAATGCCCTTACAGGCAGAGGCAACAGGAGAACTAAAGCAGCTGGCAACCAGACTGCAGTAATGCTCCCCCTCCCACCTCCACCAACACAGACTCAGAGAAGTCAGGAAGCTCCATACTGACAATACTCGGGTGACAGAAAAGAGGTAAGCCTAAATACTTAAGTAAAAATAAATCAAAAGGGATTTTATGTTGAACTAAGTGTAGGAAAAAAGGAAGTCCCATTTGTAATTGATGTAGGTGCCACTAGGTCTGTAATTAAAGTGACTTCAACAAGAGAAATACCTTTATCTAGAGAGAAGGTAAAAGCAGTTGGTGTGACTAACGTTTCTAATGTTTATCCTGTGCCAAAGCCTATGTCTGTGTCTTTAGGTCCAATATAAGAGAAATAGACATTCATTTTAAGTACCACAGCTCTGGTAAATATAATGGGAAGGGATCTGTTATGTAAACTAGGATGGACTATCTATTGTACCCCTTAGGAAGTGTATATGGATGTCCCTGTTGTGGCAGAGGGGTACGTTTTAGCAGTTCTGAACACTGAAGATGAAACACAAAAATCACAACTTTAGGCAGATGAATTACCGCAACAGGTACCCCAAAGTATATGAACACAGCATTCTAATGAGGTAGGACAGTTACAATCTGAATAACCAGTAAGACTTTGAGTAGATTCAAATAAATCACTTCACAGAGCACCACAATATCCCCTGACACCAAAAGCAGAAGAGGGGATACAACCTGTTACTCAGTCTCTGTTACAGCAGGGAAAAATAGTCCTTACTAGAAGCTGTTGTAACACTTCCATACTTCTGATTAAAAACCCTGGCCAAAATGCCTACAAGTTTGTGCAGCATTTGAGAGATGTAAATGAGACAATACTTTCCTCTTATCCAGTTGTCAGTAACCCAGCAACTATTCTTAGCTGTATACCACTATGAGCTATTTATTTCTCTGTTACAGATTTATGCTCGGCTTTATTTAATATACTTCTACACCCTGACAGTCAGCATTTGTTTACTTTTTCATGTAAAGGACAACAGTACACTTGCACACCTCAGGGATATAATGAATGTGTCCATTCATATTTTTGCAAATGTTAAAGACGGACTTGGAAAATGTACATTTTTGCCACCAGTCAGTATTAGTGCAATATGATATACTTACAGGATCAGACACACTGCAGCACTGCCAACAGAATATTATTTTCCTGTTGACTAAACTAACAGAGAAAGGACATAATGGGGTCAAGAGAAAAATGACAGCTTCACCAAAGGTAAAATAACTGGGTAATGTAATATTACAAGGAAATAAAGAAATATTATCTTCACGTGTCAAGGCAGTAATTGAAGCTTCATGTCCAGTCACCCAGAAACAGATCAGATCTTTCTTAGGTAAGGCAGGGTACTGTAGGCAATGGATTTCAAATCATGCAGAGCTAGAAAAGCCACTGACAAACCTGCTAAAACAAAATGCACCAGAACTCTTGCTGTGGGAAGAAAATTAGGATAATTAATTTATTCTGTTAAAGCAAGCTTTAGCAAATGATCCTGCTTTAGGTGTACCAGATTACAGAAAGCCATTCATGCTTTTCTGTCCTGAAGAAAAGTGGGTTTGCAGCAGGAATGCTTACTCAAAAGCATTGGGGAAATCACAAACCTTTAGCTTAATACAGAATGGCATTGGATTCAGTGGCAAAAAGATTGTCACCTTGCCTGACAGCAACTGCTCAGCTGTCCTGATGGTAGAACATGCTGCTCCAATTGTCACAGGACATGAACTACTATTGCAGTCCCCCAAGCAGTGCATGCCTGTTTACTAAAAACAAAAACTCAACATTTTCTCCCTCATGGCCGACAAAATATGAGTTGCTACAGATTTCAGACACAGTTATCACAACTGTTCAGTGTTCAATTTGAGCCTTGCATCTCTGCAACCAATTGCAGAGAAGGAAGAACCTCATGATTGCATCATTGTTACTAACCATTTTCTTTCTCCTAGGATCGACCTGACTGACATTCTGATTCAAAATGCTGTATTAGAGCTCTCTGTGGATAGATCCTGTGGCAAGAATGAAAAAGGATGTCTGGTTGTTGGAATTGCTGTATGCACTGATTTTTCTGTGATAATATAAGACTTGAAGGGGTCACTTCAACTCAAGTGTCTGAATTTGTAGCACTTATGAAGGCATACAAGATTGCAAAGGACAAAGCAGTGATCATTTATAAGGACAGTAGATATGGATTTGGGATGGTACATGATTTTGTGGAACTAGGGAGACAGTGTGGGTTTTTGATATCAGCAGGTACAGGCATTAAAAATGTGTGTTATGTTAAATTATTGTTCAACTCTCTTTTGTTGCCCACACAGGTAGCAGTCATAAAAAATGCAAGTACATAGTAAAAGACGTGACATGCCTTTAAGGGTTTATAATCTGGTTGACAGGGCAGCAAAAAAAAGCTGCTGGGTTAGATAGTCTTCTGATTTCTGTAACAATGGTATCTGAAACACTTTATAATCCTATATGTAATTCTGATATAGTAATTGCTCTGTAGGATGAGAAGCATCAGAAAATGAGAAAGAAAAATGGATCGAATCAGGATGCATGAAGTTTAATGATTTGGTACGGTGACATCTTGATGTCTGCATTGTGGCACCTTGGTCTATTTTGCCTTGGCTGGCAAGATCATGAAATTTCCTTAACCATATAGGAAAAAATAGTTTAACACATTTAATAAATCCTGATTGGTTTGCTCCATCATCCCAACTTTTAATATGTCTTAATCATTGTCTGCATATTTTCTGCTTGACTAACAAAAAGAGCTATTAAAATAATTTGTAGCAAAATTTGGGATATATCACACTAATAATTCTGACAGGGCATACACTTCATTGCTGAGATCATTAAGAAATTGTGTCAGACTTTTAAAGTAAATTTGTATCTCCACTGTCCTCACCACCCACAATTGTCTGGTTTAGTTGAGTGCATTAATCGAACTAGCAAGAACTGGCTGGGAAAAATATGTGAGCAGACTGGCCTAAAGTGGCCCAAAGCACTGCCTTTGGTTCTAATGATTATAAGAGGGCAGTAAATGCAAACAGAAAACTGAGTCCACATGAGATTTTTATAGTCCATCTCATGTGAATGCCTTATGCTCCATCTGCCAAAATGTGTAGCTTACATTAAATGATGTTACACAGCTAAATTGTTCAAAACTTGTTTCACTTTTACATACTTTGTACAGAAGTAATTGTGAAGTCCTTCCCCAACCTTCAACTCATCCCTACCATAATCTTCAGCCTGGGGAATTGGGTTTTTATTAAATTCTTTCAGTGAAAATTTTCCCTGGAGCCTAGGTGGAATGGGCTGTACCTTGTTCTTACAACTCATACTGCTGTTTGGTGTGCTGACCTACCAATTTGGATCTATGCTTCCCATCATAAGAAGACCTGTCTGGCATCCATTGAGATGAAGGATGATACCCTGCCTGCTTATGATGACATTCCTCCTGATCAATGGCAGCTGGTGACTTCAAATCAAAGGGGAGATGCAGGAGACAGCTGAATGGGTGGGGGCCAATGGAAAGGGGGTGTGGCCAACTAGAGAGGGGCAGAGCTATGCGCAAAACCACAACTGGAACTTTAATTAAATACGCTGCCCTAGGTGCCAAACCATCATTATGAGACTTCAATCAAGACAAAATGAAGTGTAGAAAAAATATTTCAATGCATTGGCTACATGACAGCTTACTTAATATCTAGATGGAAACAAAAAGGTTGTGAGGCATGAAAAAATAAATTACTTTTTAAATACATTACTGGAATGCCAGTCAAAATCAAGTATAAAAAAACAAGCAGCAATTAACTAAAACCACTTCTCCTTCCACTGCAGTTCTAATTATAATTTATATTCAGCTTTATAAAAGTACTAAGTAACATGCAGAAAGTAGCAATCTCTGTGATACCCACACTTGTAAAATGTTTCTTATCCAAAAAAGACCTGCTGCCTGACAACAACTATCTTCTTGTTTCATGGGGAAAACATGATCAAAGTAAAAAAATGAGCAGCAAACAAGAAACAAGCTCAAGATAAATTGATTAAAGGATTACTGCATAGGTTATGGACCACACGTAATAAATTGGAATTCTGTTTAGTTTATGGATAAAGCCTGCAAAGATGACTGCAAGTCTCCAAAAAATGTAATGAGCTTCTGAAAATACTGTAATCCTGTCCTTTATTACAAATACTGTCATATGCATTTCAATACCTAAGGCTTATACGTTATCTATTTATGTAAATATTCTCTGCATGGCAACAACAAAAAGGCTTTTTCCATGTTGGTAATTCTTTAACAGTATGCTTATTAAAGCTTACTTGCATCTTACAAACTCAGACAAGCTTACCTGATGGTCATTAAAGCATTCCTACTTAAACACAGAGCAACAGGGCACTGTGGCAGCATGCATTTTTTGAATAATAAGAAGCACAAATAACCAGTATAAGAATATGACAGAAAACCAGAACATTTTACAAAATCAAGGACAGATGAAAAGCCACTGTTGTACTTGTGTCTACCTTGGATGGGGGAATACTCTGCACACTTAAACTGCATAACTGCTCCTTGCCTTGCTTGGACACATCCAGAGTCACTGCATGGGGGAGTGGGGTGCAACAAGTATGTCACAATTTGAAATGCCTCTGGCTGACGGTGATGGCTCTGGCACATTTGTCATACCTCTCAACCACAGAGCAAGAAATCTAGACAAAGCCATACATAGAAGTAGGACAAAGGCCCAAAAATAAGGACAATTTTTAAATATTGCTCTTATAAACTTAGAAAGATAATAGAATCCAACAACAAAAAGGTGCAATAGTGCTTGAAATAAACTGTTGAACCCAAATAAAAGCACTATTCGTTGTGAGTCCAACACCTTCTTTATTGAAAAACAGAATTAAGCGCTTTCGTCAGTTAAAACTTGACTTCTTCAGAATTAAACACAAAAACTGAAAAACTGCTTTAATATAATCTCTGAAGAAGTAAATGTCATCTAAATAATTCCACATTAAAGAGATCTGAAACTAATGATGAAGCTGCTGCTAGCAAACAACTTTATATGTCATTGTTTCATCTATGAATAAAGTGCCTGTTGCCCTTGAGGAATAAATTGCCTATGTTACATTAAAAAATGATAAGGTAGTAATATTGCAATAGGGAATGGATGGCAAACTGATAGCTTCATAGTTACTAGGTATCTTCGCCAAAAAGGACTGCAGCATCCACCCCCTTTACAACAAGGTACAGTATCAGCAATGCATCTACCTACTGTGGGAGTAGAACCCACAGCCTTCTGCATCAAAAGCAAGTACACTACCTGTTGTGCTATTAACATTGCAAGCAGACTCAGCATAAGCAACACTAAACTTCTCTTCCCCTACAGCTCTCAGCTCCTTGTAAAATCTACTAGACACTCGGCTGTATCTCTCAGCTTTGCAGCACAAGAAATCTGGAAAAAAACAAAATTTATTGGGGTGACAAAAGCCCCAAAACCAGGGATATATTTTAAACATTGCTTGTATAATCTTGGAAAGTTGCTAGAATAAAATGCTGTGTATTACCATACATTTCACTCAAGTCTTGAACCCAGGACCCTGTGCAAAACAGTCAGAGCAGCATGCCACTATGCCAAATCAGCTGTTTTGTGAAAGAGAGGAAGATTGAAACTTAAATGGCTACCATTTAGTGAATTCAGTTCTCACCATAGCTGTCAACCTCTTAGCACAAAATACCTGGACAAAGCCAATAATGGGGGAATACAGCCCCCAAACATATTCAGTGAATTCAATTCTCACCATAGCTGTCAACCTCTTAGCACAAAACACCTGGACAAAGCCAGTAATGGGGGAATACAGCCCCCAAACATATTCAGTGAATTCAGTTCTCACCATAGCTCTCAACCTTAGCACAAAAAACCTGGATGAAGCCAATAAATACAGTCCCAAAAATAGAGACAAATTTCAAATATTCATCTTATCTTATAAACTTAGAAAATTGCTAGAATAAAAGGTTTTGTGTTACCATGTACTTTCTGAAGAATATGACGTCTGAAATTCAAATGCCTGTCATTTTTATTTATTTAACATTTGTTAACCAGGAAAGTCTGACTTGGAACAAAAGCCAATTTTCAGCAGAGGCCCAGAGAGAAACACTCTAGACACATGCCTTTGTAACATGGGAGGACACCAGAGCATCCAGAGAAAACCCACACAAACACAGGGAGGGCATGCAGACTCCACACAGAAGGCACCATAGCCAAGAATTAAACCCCAGAACCTCTAGCTGTAAGGCAACAGTGCTACCACTGCACCATCAACTATGTACTGAATTAAAAATCCACAGATTTTATGAGGAACAGAACAGAATAAAAATATGAGGCAAATATCTGCAAAGTTTTCAGAGATGGTGGTGGGTAGGGAATTCAGGCTGTTGCTACCTGCACCCAAGGTACAGGATTCAAGCCTGAGCCACCACCATCTGAGTTCTCTCTAGCCACCAGTATATATCAACTGGGACATCACACACACAGACACACACACACACACACACACACACACACACACACACACACACACACACACACACACACACACACACACACACACACACACACACCTTCAATAGTACCTGGTGTCCCTCATCTGCAGCACACACACACACACTTCGTATGCTTGCTTCAATAGTACCTAAGTCCGGTAAACAACTGCAGCAGCTTTAATAACACGTCCTTCCCCCAGTAGCTTCAGGTCAGGTAAACATGTTCTTCTTGTGTAAGCACTTCCTCCTTCCCCATGAGAGCAGGCTCCAGCCTGCGGATGTTGCAGTCCAGATCTCTTCCATTCTATGTGGTCATCTCCGCATAGAATTCTGGGCATCAGAGTACCAAGATGCCTTCTTCCTACTCTGGACTGCTGTTGCAGCAGTCTGGATCCACTCTGAGTTCCGCGATTGCCAAGTGCTTATGTGCGGAATCCTCTCTGAGTTAAGCAATTGCCTAGTGTGTATGTGCGGAAGTTCAGAAACGTTCTGAGACTCACTGATTTTTTTTTTTTTTTTTTCTTTTCCACAGCTGGGGGGGCTGCAGTCCTGCAGTCCTATAGCACGAACCACCCATGCTCCTGATGGTTTTGACTTCTCCTCCAGCTGAGATGAAGGAAAACCTCTTTCTGCAAGTACTACATCAATATGCAGAAAACCTTAACAACAGCAATTGCTGGATCTGTGTATTTGTGCCAGAACACTACAAAGGAAGCATTTATATGATTCCAGTTCCAGTGCTTCAAATAGATTTTGAACAGAGGTTGTTTGAGAAAAAACTGACTTGGCATAATGTTTCATCTTTTTCGAAAAAAGTAGCAGTATCCACTCCAGGAAACACATGCGGAGACTGTGCATATTCCTGGCTCTCCACTAAGTGGTCCGGGTGCTGCTATGTAGGCTACATTACCCCAGCCATCGAGATTATTGGTCTCCACCAACTGGCCACTTGAGAAACAAAAGATCAATATACCCATATGAACAGGTATTTTCTTTTTCCCTCATTATAGTATCTATAGAACTATAGCTGAATTGAATGCTTCATCACATGTACTAACTGAACTGATTAATAAAACTGCTGAACATATTTGTATGTTAAAAAATAAACGACTGAAATGAGGGCCATGATGTTGCAAAACGAACTGGCCCTTGATATGATATTGGCTTCTAAAGGAGGGGTTTGCAGGCTCTTGAATAAGCACTATTGCTCTTATTTTTCTGATTTCCATGAAGAACAAGAAAAAATAGCTGATTACAAGGAAGAGCACACTAAAAATCTAACCTGATCTGTAACAAAATGGACATTATTTGGCTGGTTATGAAACGTATTTTGGAATATAGGAACCAGTATTTTTCAGAGCTTGATTGTTATAGTAATTGTAATTTATCTTGTAGTTTCAGTATATTCCTTGATTAAAATGCATTGTTGAACTGTTTTATGACAAAAAAAAAATAGTGGTAATGATTTCTCCAAAACAAAGACAATTCAGAGCATACATGTTGGACAACTGTAATAATGCTATTGTCAATAACCTACAAATTAATGAATTATGATCAAAGGTAACACTTAAGAGGTATCGGGGGGGGGTAATAGGTATAGAAAAAACATATTATAATGAATGCGAGTTATTTATATATTCTGTAATTCTGAACTGACATTTATACAATTTGCAATGAAACATTTCTAGTAAAGGGACATTTTATGTGTAATTATAAACAAGTTGTTTATTTAGCCTGCTGTCAGATATGTCCTGCATTTTATGTAGGAAAGACCAGCAGGAAATTAAGGAAGAGAAGTTATGAGCATGTTCGTGATATAAAAAACAAGATGACAACTAGTGCCTTATATAGGCATACTTTAGTGGCAGAGAATCATAGTTTTTATTTTGTAGTTCTCAAACAAATTTTAATGATGCAAGGGGTTATATTACCGAGGAACATCTGAATAAAAGTGAGCTTAAATGGCAATTAAGCTTAATGCTGCAAATTTTCCAGGGCTTAATGATTCAGTCTCAATGAATTCAGTACTAAAACTGAAGTATCTTGATGTGTGAATTGTTTTTAATTGTTAGGTTATTGATGACTTACTTGGCTTAGAAATTACATGTCATGCACAAGCTTTTCTTTTTAATGACTGCAGAGATATCGTGCTTTTAGTTCTGATGAAGTTCCTTTTAATATGGAATGAAAGCGCAAGTGCAGTAAAATTGATATTACTTCACAGTCTCATTTTTTTTCAGTACCACTGGATTTTGTGATTACAGTTTTTCTATATTTGTGAAGATTCTGAGTTCATAAAAATTACACACCTCTCCAAGTCTTGAATAAAATACTCTGTCCACACTTTGACAACAAAAATTACAAAAAAATAAAGGGAACTGAGGGAGGGACCAGTTACTGTAGCAGATATCTATTCAAATATCTACTGTTATGGTAAGTTTTCTTACACATCTGCATTATGTTCATCATCAGATCACTGTTGCTATATGGGTAAAATGCCACAGCTTACAGAGTTTGGAAGGAGGAAGGATGAGGGTCCAAGAGGCCTGGTGAATGGTCCTAGCAAAGTCTGTTCTAGGCCTCGAAAAGGAAGCTGGCTTGTAGTGCTTTGTCTAGAACTGACTTGTTATGGTGAGGATAACTAAAAGAATTAGCATGGAGAACCATTTGGAAACTGGCTGCTTTGACACTGGTAGCCATTTTTTTACCTTCATAACAAATAATAGCTAATCAGAATTTCTGAAGGGTTTAATTTTGTCAAGATAGCATCAGAGTGCACATTTAGAGAATGAAGAATCCTTTTTCCCTCATTTCTAGATTCAAGAAAGAAGACAGGGAGATGGATAGCTTTGCTCAAAGAAAAAATACAACTTTAGGCATAAATAAAGGATAGCTATCCATCCACAACCCCTTTTCCCATTTTTGCACATGGATTTGGGTTGTCACTTCAATAGTGACTATTATCTAGAGCCAATGTTCACATCTCAAAGAAACCATATCTTTATGGAAAATGAGATAAGGGTGACCCACTGTAAGAGCTTGCAACTCAGTCTTCTTGCAGAAGTCAGAGTAACCTGTAAAGTACAGTTGTGTAAGTAAACTTACCATAACAGTAGATGTTCAAATGATCACTGCTGCAGTAGCCTTAGCAATATGCATTATATCCTGCCAAAGATATAACAGGCAGCCAGCTTCCAAAGCTTCAATGCTGACCCCTAAAAGGACAAAGCTAGAAATAGTAAAAAAATAAATATCTACACTCTGGCATAAAAAGCACACCAAAAACAAGGGGAATAGAGGGACGGAGGGAGTGGCTACTCCAGCAGTGATCATTCGAACAACTACATTATGATAAGGTTACTTACACAACTGTACTATGTTCATCTTACTGATCACTGTTGTAGTAGCCTTAGTAATATGAACAAATTACTCTAGCTAACTACATTTGGGAGGTGGAAGGAGAAGGGCCCATGAGCCCCTCGAGAATAGTCCTTACAATGCCTGATCTGGACATAGAGAAGGAATCAAGCTTGTAGTGCTTTGTTAAAAGTATGTACAAAAGACCAAGTAGCAGCTACTAGAATACTTCTAGAATCCAACCCTTTCCAAAAAGCCATAGATGAAGCCAAGGACCTGGTGGAGTGGACTTTGTCCAGGCCTGGAATAGTTTTGCTATGGTGAGTGTAACAAAAGGTAACAAACAGTCCTGGAAAGCTATTTGGAAATAGTCTGTTTTGACACAGGTTGCCCTATCTTCTTACCCTCAGAAGAAATGAACAATCAATCCAAAGATCTGAAAGATTTCGTTTTTCCAAGATAGTATCTGAGTTGTCTCTGGACATCCAAAGTATGAAATGTCCTTTCTCCCTCATTTTATGTACAGGAAAGAAAATGGGGAGATGGATAGTTTTGTTTAAAGCAAAACTCAGATACCACTTTAGGCATAAAAAAAGATTAGTTTTCAAAGAAAATCTGTCCCTATGGCAAATGAGATAGGGTTGACTCATCATAAGAGCTTGCATCTCAGTTACCCTCTTTGTAGAGGTCAGAACAATCAGTAAAACTGTTTTCAATGTTAAAAACCTCAAGTCAGCCAGGTTAGCTGGTTAAAATGGAGTGTTAGCTTCTGGAACCAAAATTAAGATCCAAAGGAACAGCCGCCAGTTTTCTAGGAGGCCTCTTATGCAAAACACCTTTCAAAAACATTTTGACATAAGATTGCATTAAAAGAGGATGATCCATGGGCAGACAGCTGAAATGTTTGATAAATGAACCATGATAGAGGGATAAGAAAGTCCACACGATAGTAACTCAAGCAAATATTGTAAAACCAGAGAAAAACTAGCCCTGAATGGGTGCTGGTTATGTTGTTGGCACCAGCTAGAAACCCTTTTCCATTTATTAATATATGATTTTCTAGTAGCAGGCTTTCTTGCCTCCATTATTACATACTGCACATCCTCAGTACACAGGTGCATAAATGGAAGTAAGACCCAATCATTCACTAAAGTTGACTGATGAAGAGGGTTATCAAACATCTCTGTTCTTGTATGAGTATATCCAGTCTATGAAGAAGCTTGTCATACCTGCCCCTGGTAATTTCCAAAAGAAGGGAAAACTATGGTTGCTTGGGCCAGAAGGGAGTCACCGCAATGATCTTGGGCGATTCCTTCTGAAACTTAAGAAGTACCGTAGTTATTAGTTGAAAGGGTAGAAAAGCATACAGAGACATTCTTGTCCAAGCAAAAAAATAAAAAAGGCATCAATCTTCCGGCCTTCTTGCATGAAGTCCTGAAAAAGAATCTTGCCACCTGACTGTACATAGAGGAGGCAAAGAAGTCTACTTGAGGAACTCCCCACAGTTGGATCAAGTCTTTGAAAAACCACTGATCTAGTTTCCATTCGTGGAAGTATGCTTTGGTCCTGTTAAGCTTGTCTGCCACACAGTTTTGTTCTGGCAGAATGTAGGACACATGTAGAGTGAGACTTTGCTGTGAAGTTACATTCCAAGCTAACATGGCTAGTCTGCAAAAGGGGTACAAACTGGATCTCATTTGCTTGTTGGTAGGCCACATGACTGTGGTATTTTCTCTAAGCACTTGGAGAGATCCAAGGGACCAAAGATGGTTCAGAGAGTTGACTGCCTTGATCCAGGGCAGCATTTCTTGATGTTTATTTGATTGCATCTGCCTTTGGTGTCCCACACCCCTTGCACTTTTATCCTTCCTGAAACTGCCCTGCAAGCAAAGTCCTAAGCATCTGTGGTGACTTTGGAGCAGAAAGGGAGAAGGGGAGACCTGGATTTAAGTGTATATGTTGTCTCCACCAACTTCTGACAAACCCCAGCACTGGGATTTGAAAAGATAAAGGGCATTGATGCTGGAACCACTGTATCTTTTTCATATGAAGTCTTGCTAAGAGCATAATGAGAATCATATATGCCATGAGACCCTAAATCCTCAGTTATTCACCCGCAATGACCGAAATCTAAGCAGAAAACCTTAGAAACAGATCTAGATATGGATCTTTTTTTTCCTGCAGAAGACAATCTCTGCAAACTGAGGTGTCTAGTTGACATCCCTGGAACACCATCCTCTATGAAGGAGTCAATAAAGACTTTTTGAACGTTCTCTTGGAATCCCAGCTTGTGTAAGAGCTCTCTTACCCAAGAGAGAGAGCCCTGACACTTTGCAAAAGACTCTGCAAAGATAAGAAAGTCATTTATATATGGAAAAAATTGCATACCCTGAAGCCTGCAATCAGCTCTAACTGGAGCTAGACACTTTGTGGAGTGGACAGTCCAAAGGGTAAGGCAGAAAACTGATAATATGCTCCAGACTCACAAACCTTAAGAAAAGTCTGAAGTCTGGATAAATAGGGATACGATGATAAGTATCTTTTGAGTCTAATGTTACTAGGAAACTTGAAAAAGGAAGAGGATGTAACAGATTGTGAAGTGGCATCATTTTGAATTTGGATATTATCACAAAAAGTTTTAGGAAAGAAAGATCCAGAACTGGTCATCAAGCAATTTCCTTCTTTAGCACTAGTTTCATCCTTGAATAAAAAGCCTTCTCTGCCTGGGATGGTGTAATTGGTTTAATCACTCCCTGGAACAGCATGTGATGAAGAACCAGTGGAAACAAAAGAGTCTGATTTGGAGGATGAGGAATGATCCGCTGGAAAGGAGGAGTGTCCTCTCATTGCCATCTGTAATATTGATGAAAGATTTCCAGAAGCCATTTGTCTGAAACTACCTGTTTCTAAACAGAAAAATGGAGATTCAGCCCTTCTGGAAGAAAAAAAAGGCCAGAGTTTGAGGGGGTCACAAGGCCTCTTGAATACACATTCAGAATTGTTGGACTGTCCTTGGTTTTGGGAGATTCGAGGCCTCTTTTTGGAACCCCCTTGCTCTTTGATCTTAGACATCTGTTTACCTATATTTTGTTGAGACTGTTTATTCTGTTTTTTTTTTTTTTTTTGCCAAAACTGGATGAGGAGATAGAAAATCACATTGAAATTTAGAAAAGGATCAGTTTGTCCCTTTAATCACAATTTTAATCACCTCTGCAGCAGTGGGGCCAAACACTAATTCTTTATCCAAGGGTGAATTTAAAATATAATTTTTAACATCATCTGAGAGGTTCTGACCTCCTCAGAACAGTAGCAGTGGCCATAATCCAGGAAGAAGTATCAACAGAGTCATATACACACTGCAGACAATGAGTAGTGACCTGTGCAATAAAAGAAACTAAGTTATTTAAAGGGGATATTCCTCACAAGAAGAAACTGCAGGTAAAATATTCTTCATACTTTCACAACTAGTCAGAACAACCTTTAACACATGAGCCTGACAGTTCACAATTCTGAAAATTGCAGAAGTATACACTTTTTCCCATACCTATCAAAAATGATCTCATCCTCATCAGAAAGAGAGGGACTGAAATTAAAAAGGTGCTTAGCAGTACTGAGATCAACTAGAGCTATAGCCATTAGGTCTGGCTTGGGAATAGTGTATAAAAATTTAAACTACTGAAAGCTTTATACATTCTATATGCCTTTTTTGGAATAGCTGTCTGACTATGAGGAAAATTGCAGGCAGTAATAAACACATCCTTTAAGCAGACAGAATAGAAGGAATGGGTATAGGATCTGAAAAATCCTTCTGGAACAACTCATAGTATTTTTGAAGGGACTGATAAACCTCAGTGTTCTCCCACAGAAAACAATGGTACATTCCAGCAAGTCTCTGAGAAAGAGAAACTGCTCAGGGAGAGTCAGAAACTGAGCTCTCATCTGAGTCTGAATCAGAAATCTGAGGAAAAACCTTGTATCTCTCCCTGCATATTCCTATTCAGATTCAGAATCTTGAATCTTTTCAGTAAAAAAGTATCCTTCTTTTACCAGAAACTAATATATAGGAAAGATCAACAACCTTAATTAAACCCAGAACCAGACCCAGTAAACTATTCCTATCCAAAGAAGTTTCAGGAGGAGTAGATAAATGCTTGGTTTTCTGCTTCTTTTTGACAGGAAAATGGGGCCAATCATGTTACTAATGGCAACAGCAGCATCCCCAGGTATAATGCAGCATTCTGACACAACAGGGAAGCCTTCCCTGTTTATTCTCCAGGACTGACAAGAGTAGCTCTCCCTTGCCCATTGAGGGAACCCCAGTAGCTGCAGAGAACATGACTAACCCCTGACCTATAGTGGCTGTATGTTCTACACAGAGGGATCTGGGGTAAAAGATCAGTAGTCTGAGGTACTGCAAATGACCATAGCAGAGTCACCCACCTGAGGGTGAAACAAAATGCAAGCCTGCTGTGGTGGCAAAGGTTGTTTGCTTAATTGTTTTTCTTTTTGTGACTGGAAGAAGGACAAATTGTGGGACTGGTAGTCTGTTCCATGGTCTAGCCAAAAATGATGCCTCTTTCCTGGGAAGATAAGTAACAAATGCTGGTAGGCATTTTTAGTCTACAAACGTTAACTTTTTGACAGTAAAACACAGCAAAAAGTACTTCAAAACACTATACCAACCCAACTAAAATAATATAAATACAATTTCTCCACAGAGAAAAACGTTTCAGTTACTTTACTCCATTTTTAAACTAACAGAAAAAAATGAGCTATCCGTTTAAAAGTATGTTATTGTCTCATGATAGTCCTTTAAAATACAATACCCCTAGCTTTAAAATAACTTTCCTGAAGAGAAACATGAAAAGACAGCAACTAAAATAAGAAAATGAAAGTTTTTTTTACCCAAAGGGAACTAATCTGCTCAGCAAAGGAATAGCACAATCTGACCATCAGTCCTCAAAAGTCTTAGAGAAGCATACTCTTTGGCAGCAGTAGAGCTCTGAAGGGCTTTGCACTCAAACTTGCCTTTTAGTCAGCTCAGCTCAAGCTGCTTGACAGTTGGAGTTTGTGGAAGGTGCCCTGAAGCTTTGGAAGCTGGGCAGGTGGTATATCCTTGGCAGGATATAACCTATGGGTACTGCAGCAGTAATCAGTCTGATGAACATCACTGCTTTCCATGGTAAGAACCACAGACTAGCCTGATGAGCTGGTTCAAATGAATCAAGGGTTATTTAATTCAAAAGAAAGAAGCCACCTGCTTTCCAAGTGGGTGAGTAAGCAAAACCCTTTCAGAAACAGTTTGACATGGGAATGCATTGAAAAAGGGGACCCTATGGGCAGACATGCTGAAACTGCTGTCAAATGAACCTTGGTAGAGGAGTTAGACAGGTCAGAGTAAAATAATTCAGACAAATATTGTAGAACCAGAGAAATACTAGTCTTAAAAGGGTCTTGGTTCTTAATAGATCAGCCAGAATATCTTTTCCATTTGCTAATACATGACTTCCTAGTAGTAGATTTCTTTGCATCCTCTAATACCTGCTGCATGTCCTCAGACAATATGTGCCTAAAAGGTACTAAAACTATCATCCAGACAGTTTGCTAAAGTTGTTTTTAGTTCTGGTATATCAAACAATGCCTGTCTCATGTAAGTAGGTCCAGTCTGTAAGGAATCTTGTGGTAATAGCCACTGGCCATTTCCAAAAGAACTGCTGCCTGGGCCGGAAGGGAATCACCACAATGATCTTTGGAGAGTCTTTCTGAATCTTCATAAATTAATATCGGTGGAAAAGCATAAAGGAATATTCCCATCAAATGAGAATGCTTCTTTTTCTAGGCCTACTTGCAAAGTGTCCAGGAACAGATTTTTTTCAGTTGTTTGTTATAAATGGAGGTAAAGAGATTAATCTGAGGTGTTCTCCACTGCTGGATCAAATCCTGGAAGACCCCCTGATTTGATTTCCATTTATGGGGGTCTGTCCTAGTCCTGCTCAGCTTGTCTACCACAATATTTTTCCTCAGACTGAATGTAAGATGCCTGTAAAGTGAGATTATGCTGGATTGCTATATCACAGGCTACCATGGCTAATCTGAACAGATGACATGATCTTGAACACCTCATTTATTTATGTACTGCATCACTGTGATGTTGTCAATAATCAGCTGTAGTGGTCCTAAGGACCATAGATGATTGAGAGAGTTCAGTGTATTTATATTTGACAATATCTCTTTTATGTTTATGTGTTTTGATTTGTTCTTTTGGTTTCAAAGGCTGTGCACTTTTACCACCAAAGACACAGTTCCCCAAACAAAGTATAAGGGATCGGTTGGTACAGATTGTACTGAAACTGGAAGAAATAATTGGGGACCTGGATTCAGATAAAAATGGCCTTCCCCCTGAATCAGTTCCCTTTTCACAAATCTCCCCAAATACATTTGAAATGTCAGGGGGTCTTGATGTTGGGACCACAGAGATTTTACATACTAGTTTATCTTTGTCATGTGGAGTCTGGCTAGAGGAATGATGATAATCGTAATCATGGAAATTCCCTTGCTGATGTTCTGGACAGAGTGGGAAAGAGTCTGGAAAAGGTCTGCATACAGGTGTACTTTTTTTCTGTGGAAGAAAAGCTCTTTGGACTGAAGTATCTAGGAGACACCCCAGGAATCCAATCCTATGGTAAGGAGTCAAACAAGACGTTTAAATATTCTCCTGGAAGCCAAGTCTGCAAAGGAGATCTCTTACCAAAGTGAGAGATTTATGACACTTTGAAAATTTCTCTGCAAAGATAATTAAGTCATCTAAATATGGAACAAAGTGAATACCTTACAGTCTGCAATAAGAACTAGACACTCTGTGAACACCTTTGGATCACTGAATGACCCAAAGGGTAATGCAGGCATAGAAAACCTTTTAAAAAATTAAAATCTATGGCTATAGGAACATGAAGATAGGCATCCTTTAAATCTAGAGTTACCAAAAAAAATTGTAAGATGGAATAAGAGGTACAGACTGTGAAGGGAGAGCATTTTGAACTTTGGGACTTTCACAAAGTGGTTCAGAAAGGAATGCTGTAGTACAGGTCTCCATGAATCTTCTTTCTTTGACTTCCAGAAACATTTTTGAATAAAATCTTTTCCCTGTCAGGGAAAGAGTAATACATTCTCTTACTCCTTAATTCAGCAGATGCTGAATTATAGGAAGGGAAACAAACAGTTTGATCTGTTGGATGAAGAATCCCCCCCCCCCCCCCGGAAAGGTGGTAAGGACTGCCGCTGTCATAAGTAACCCTGATGGATCACTCTCATAACCCATTTGTCTGAGGTTATATGTTGCCAAAGAGAAAAATGGAAAGCCAAAATTTGGGGAAAAATTAAAGGGTTGCTAGGGTGCGAAATGGGGATTACCATTTGAATGGTCCTCTGAAAGATAAGCATTCAGACTTGTTGGACTGGCCTTGTTTCTGGTAGGCACTCCTTTCATTTTGGAGCCTCCTTGCAATTGTTTTTTTTTAATGTCTGCTTGACAAAAGTTTGCTAAGAATGTTTATTTTGCTTTTTATAAAATAATCATGAGTTAGGAATGAAAGCTTTAACAAACTTGGAGAAGGAAGGCTGAAAAATCTGAGTCACCCCTTGAATCGGGTTTCCTTTCTCATCACATTTTTCAGGACCTCAGTAGCAGATGATCCAAATAAAAACTCCCTATCAAGGACAGAATAGAAAAATTTCAGCTTTAACATTTTTAGGCAAATTGTGAGGATGTAACCATGCAAATCTTCACATAACAAAACAGCTGCTGTTCTGGAACCAGGCATAAGCTGAGTCATAAGCACACTTCAAAGAATGTTTGCTTACTTGAAAACACAGACAGCATAAGTATTTACAGAAGCTTTGCCCTCAGAAGAAGGGAATGTGGTAGGAATGTTCTTCATATTTTGAAATGAAGCATGCAAAAATTTTAACGTGAGCTTGACAATTAAAAATCCTAACAATAGGAGTGGTGGAGGAATCCACTATTTTCCCAAATCTATCAAAAGCTTCTCCGTGTCAGACGGGTAGGGATTTAGCATTTATTAAATATTTAGCTGCAGAAGAATTAGACAAGGAAATAACTGTAGAGTCAGAGTCAGATCTGAGATTACAAAATAAAATATTTACAAGACTGCGCTAAGACTATCAGTGCAGCAGTGATTTAATGAACATCTGCAAATCATAATAGTTTCCAGCATATTACACCTCTACTGCATCTGTACTAAAATGCTAGTTTTATGCAGGTTTTCACATGTTTATTGCATCTTTAAGGGAAAACCAATTGAAGATTTTATACAGCTTTTTCACAGACAGTATGACATTACTTCTAACAATGGAAGATTCATTCGGCTGTTCCTGTTAGGGGTCACCACAGGAGATCATCTGTTTCCATTTCTTCCTGTCCTCTGCATTTTGCTCTGTCACACCAACCACCTGCATGTCCTCTCTCACCACATCCATAAACCTTATCTTAGGCCTTCCTCTTTTCCTCTTACCTGGCAGCTTCATCCTTAGCATCCTTTTCCCAATATACCCAGCATCCTTCCTCAGCACATGTCCAAACCAATGCAATCTCACCTCTCTGGCTTTCTCTCCAAACCGTCCAACCTGAGCTGACCCTCTAATATACTTATTCCTAATCCTGTCCACCCTCGTCACACCCAATGCAAATCTTACATCTTTAATTCTGCCACGTCCAGCTCTGACTCCTGCCTTTTTGTCAATGCTATTGTCTCCAACCCATATAACATAGCTGGTCTCACTACTTCTAACAGTGGAAGATAACCTGCAGAATATAAGTTTATCAGATGTGTTAATCATAACAGGATGCATTTCCATTACCAAGCAATAATGCTGAAAGCTCTTTTCCATTCATGAATATATGGGGGTGACATTAAAACTGATAGTGCTGCCCCTAGCTCTAATCCTCATATCTTCCAAATGCAAACTTGGATCTGACAGCCTATTTGACATGTCACTTCAGCAGGTAGAGTCAATGGAGATGGCCACAGAGCTGCAAAATGTTGTCAAAGATTTTGAAAGGGCAGCAATTATCAGTGTACGTGACCCCACTTCTAACCACGAATTTGCCACTGCCAGCTGGGTACAGAATGTATGACATCAGATTCAAAAGAAGGGCCTGCCCGTAGTTTGTGTCTTTGACCATGGGTTTACCCTGTGTTTTAGAGAATGACATTGAGTTTCCTACCAGCTACCACATATTTTGAGGAAAGTACAGATAATAAAGTAAACATAACACAATGGTATATGTTTGAATAAATCACTGTTGCAGTAGCCTAAGCTATATGGGTTATATCCTACCAAGGTTATAGCAACTTGCTAGCTTCCAAAGTTCTAGGACACATTCCATGCACCCTAATTGCTGCATTGCTTGAGGAAAGTGGTATAAAGTTAGTAGTTAGGGCACTAAACCTTCAGTGCTTTCTTGACCAAGAATAAGGGAGGCTAAATGCTAGGAAAAGGGAAAATAACAATATCCATGTCCTAGCATAAAACACAACAAAAAAGAATGGAGATAGAGGCAGGGTGTTCCTATTCCAACAGTGATCTATTTGAACATCATCTATTGTTATCTTAAGTTTATTTATACAACGGCAGTATTACGCTCATCAATAAGATCACTGTTGCAGTGGCCAAAGCTATATTGGTAGATTACCAAAATTTAGAAAGAAAGCGAGAAGTGAGAAGGGTCCGAGTTCAGGAGTCCTTTCTGAATAGTCTAACAAAATATAACTTGTACGCTTTGTAAAGGTATGCACATGTGACCATATTGCTGTTTGTAGTACACTCCTAGTATCCACCCCTTTTCAAAAAGCCAGAGAAGACACCAAAGCCCTTGTAGAGTTGGCACTGACTTTGCCTGGAAATGAATTGCTCTGGTGACAGTAACAAAACACAACAGCATGAGACAACCATTTTGAAACTGTTTTGATACTGATTGTCTCTTCTGACTTTCATAGGAAATACATAATTGATCAGAAGTCATGAAGGTTTTAGTCTTGTAAATGTAGTATCTGAGTTGTCTGTGGAAATACAGTGTGTGTACAATTATTTTGCCATTATTTTTTGTTCTGGAAAGAAAACATGGAGATAAATTTGCCTGGCTCAAAGTAAATTTTGAAATCACTTTAGGTATAAATGAAGGATTTGTTCTCAAAATTAACCTAACCCTGTGAAAGATGAGAAAAGGTTAACTCATCATGGGAGCTTGTAACGCAAACACTCTCCTTTTAGAAGTAAGAGTAATTGGCAATACTGTTTTCCAACTTAAGAATTTCAAATCATCCTCATGAGCTGTTTCAAATGGAAACTGTGTAAATTTCTCCAAAACAAAATTAAAATCGCAAGAAGGTACCACCAGTCATCAAGGTGATTAGATATGGAAAACACCTTTCAAAAACTGTTTGATCTCAGGCTGGGTAGGAAGAAATAGTGTACAAGCAGACAAGCTTCACCTGTCCGGTCAAACACTTAGGGAATACAGTGTATAAGCAGACAATCAGAGTTGCCAGTGAATCTTCATAGAAGAATAAGAAAGGCCAGAGGATAATAACTCACACTAATATTGTAAAGCCAGAGGCATCCAAGCATGAAAAAGGTCCAGGTTCTTACTTCGGCACCAACCAGAAATTCTTTTCCATTAACCCATATATGATTTTTTAGTAGCAGGTTTCTTTGCCTTATTTTTGTACATCCTCAGAAAAAAACTGCCTAAAAGGTACTAAAATTCTGTCATCCGGGCAATTAGTTGTAGAGATTTAAGCTGGGATGTATCAAACAACCTATGGCATTTCCCAAAACACAAAAACAGCACCTAAAAGTAAAAAATGACCACTGGAACCACAACACTCGTTGAACACCAATTTAATAAAGTAAAGCGCTTTTCGTCTCCACAATAGTAGACTTCCTCAGAAAAATTGTACAAAAATTTACTTCATTTAAATACATATCAGCTAATTCAAATTAAAATATTCTACCAATCACATACATGACATCACTACATACAAATTTAAACTGAGGTTACGCTGTCATCTCCCTTTCAAAAAATAAGTAGATGGTTTATGGTTAATGAATTTGATAAAACAATACCAAAGGTCTAAAAATGTACTTGTATATGCAACTAAAAATACAAATGTTGTAAAAAAATTATATTGTAGAAATAACACGTTTGGATGTTTCCCTAAAGTGTTAAACTTTTCAGTTTTAAGATACACACAATCAAAGTCACTTAATTTAAACCTGGATACCCTTAATTTATCATTCATTTGAATCAAACTGGGAGTAGGTACCAGTAGATTGGAAGTAAAAGGCAGATATAATTGTAATTCTAGATCTGTTGTTTACCTAGCCACCTGTCAATTCTGCCCAGCATTTTACGTAGGGAAGACTGACAGGAAACTAAAGGAGAGGATATACGAGCACATCTACCACATTAGGAAAAAGAACCCAACCAATGCACTAGCTAGGCACTGCATAGAACACCCTACACACCACTTCCTTTTTAAAGTGATAGGTCAAGTACCTGTCAGTGTAAAAGGAGGTCCCCATCATTTATTGTTAGAAAAACAGGAACTTTTCTGGCAATTTAGGTTGAATTCTTATACCCCTCCAGGTTTAAATGAAGTGACTTTGATTTTGTGTATCTTAAAGCTGAAAAGTTTAACATGTTAGGGAAACATCCAAATGTGTTATTTCTACAATAAAATTTTTTTACAACATTTGTATTTTTAGTTACAAATATAAGCACATTTTTAGACCTTTGATATTGTTTTATCAGATTCATTAACCATAAACCATCTACTTATTTTTTGAAAGGGAGATGACAGCGTAACCTCAGTTTAGATTTCTATGTAGTGATATCATATGAAACAGTATGTGATTGGTAGAATGTTTTAATTTGAATTTGCTGATATGTATTTAAATGAAGTAAATTTTTGCACAATTTGTCTGAGGAAGTCTACTATTGTGGAGACGAAAAGCACTTCACTTTATTAAACTGGTGTTCAACGAGTGTTGTGGTTCCAGTGGTTGTTTTTTTACTTTTTGAACCTATGGCATTGTGACACAGTTTGTGATAATTGTCCTTGCCCATTTTCAAAAGAAGGGGGAAACCAGTGTTGCCTGGGCCAAAAGGGGGTCACCACAATTATCTGAATCTTTAGAAGGACCTTGGTTATTAGACAAAAGGGTGGGAAAGTATACAGGAACATCACATCCATGGGACTGAAAAGGCATCTGTCTTTCAAGCTTGTGTGCAAAGAAGTCCTGGAATATAATTTCTTTAACTGATTACTGTGGATGGAGGCAAATGGATATACTTGGGGACTTCCTTACAGATAGCGCAGCTCCTGTAAGAGCACCAGGTGCGACATCCATTTGTGACGGGTCTTTCCGAGTTCAACTCAGCTTGTCTGCAGCAACATTTTGCTGTGACTGAATATAAGTAGCCTGTAAGGGTAGATTGTGCTGGTTTGCTAAATCCCAAACTATGATAGCTATTTTGAAAAGTGGATGGAATCTGTCTCCTTCCTGTTTGTTTATGTACATCACTGTGGTGTTCTCTATGAGTACTACTAGAGGTCCTGGAACCCAAATATGATTTAAAGACTTGACAGCATGTATTAGAGCTATCATTTTTTGATATGTATTTGTTTTAGTCTGTTTTGCTTGTTCCACAGGCCCTTAACTTTCACCCCCTTGGATACAGCTCACCAAGTAGTCTGAGCATCGCATTTGTCGTTACAGATGAATTGGGGTCTGGAAGGGAGCCAGGGACACTTGGGTTGAGAGATAACTGTTCCACCTATCAGAATAATTCCCCTCCTACAAACCCCAGCACTGGAATTAGAAATGATGCGGGGGGGGGGGGAGTGATGGCAGTGAGAGCAAATTGATACGAACCATTGCATTTTCTCATGTGAAGTCTGGTCAAAGGAATCATGAGAACTCTAGAGGCTATGAAACCCAGAATCGTGAGAAATTTTCATGGCAGATGTTGGAGACTGGTAGGAGAATATCAGAAATTGTTCCTTGTAAAACTCTACTTTGTCCTGAGGAGAAAAAAAAAACTATTATGAGGGATGTATTCAGAAGGTATCCCAAGAACACTATTCAGTGAGATGGAATGAAAGAAGAATTTTCTATGCTCACCTGAGACCTCAGACTGAGAAAAAGATTTATTGAGACAGATTCTTGACAAGCAGTAAAAGAATCCGCAAGAATAAGACAGTTGTTTAAAGTCATGAAAATGTGATTACAGCCTGCAATGGGCTATTATTGGTGCCAGTCACTTTGTAAATATCAATGGGGCTGCAGACAAACCAAGGGGTATGACAGAATTGAAAATGTGAATCAGACACAGAAAATCTTAAAAAAACACCTGAAATCTAAAAGGATTGGAATGTAATGATAAGCATCTTTTAAATCCAGAGTTACTAAAAATGAGAGGCAGAATGAGGGGTAACAAGGACTGGAGAGAGAACATTTTGAATTTTGTGACTTTGATGTGAAGGTTTAGAAAGGAAATGTTTGGGCATGTCTCCAGGTTCCTTCTTTTTCTGGTGCCAGAAATATTCTTAATAAAATCCTTTCCTCTGCATTTGCTCCAGTTTAGGAGTAACAGGGAGGTTTGATGGGATAAATGTGGAGGAGTTCTCTAGAAAGGAGGCAAGGACTCCCATTGCTAGATGTAGCCATTTTGAATGATTCTCAGATTGCAACTGTATGAAGTTATCTAGTGCCACAGAGGGAAGTGAAGGCCTAGACTTTAGGAAAAGTTTTACTAAAATATCATGGTGCGGTGTGGGGGAAAACATGAAGGGACATATAGTTAGCCTGCTTTATTAGATTGTACTTTCCTATTTTTTCATATCTTATAAGGGCCTCAGCAGAGGACAGAACAAATAATACCTCTTTATTGAACAGAACAAATCTTATCACATACTCAGTAGCAGCTTCTCTGGATACAGCATTAGCAGTGGCATAAGAACAAGAGTGTTTGGTTACCTGAGACACAGAGGATAGTAAATAATTCAGAGATCTCTTAGTCTCTGAGGCAGGGAGATCAGCAATTAACTTTCTCATATTATCAAAAGAAGCCAGTAGAAATTTGGACATGTGAAGCTGACAACTCACTATGCTGAAGGCTAAGGTGGAAGAAAGACAAACTTTATTCTCAAATCTATCAAATGCTTTCTTATCATTGTCAGAAGAAATAGGGTTAGCTACAAAAAGATGTTTGGAAGAAGATGGTTTTGACAAAGAAATCTCTAAAGGGTCTCTTAAGGGTTTGATAAGAGAAATTTGTATGCCCAAGAAGCCTTATATGATTTATCAGACATCTAGGGCAGGAGGTTGCCTGTCAGGCAAACTGCTTGGCTGGTAAGAAAGCATCCTCTAATGCTAGCAAGATAGGAGGGAACTGCTGCTAGTTGTGGAAAACCACCTGTAGTGAGTTACATATTTCCTGGGATTCAAGATTTTTTTCTGCTCCCATTGAAGCAACTTGTTCACTCTGGTTATAGCATCAGAAAAATATAACACTTCAGAGGGGAATCTGAAGAAACACTTTCTTCAGAATCTGAACCCCCCCCCCCCCCTCCTGTGGCACAGGCACTAGAGAAACATATTCCAAATCTAATTTCTGTCCTCAAACTAAGAATCAGAATCTGAGAGAGGAAATTAGTCTTTCTTTTAAAATTCTGGAAAAGAGAATTAAAAGATTGAAAGCCTTGAAATGAGCCTTTAGCAAAATCCAGCAAAACTTCCCTGTCCATCATACATGAAATAGGAAAAGAAGCGTGCCTAAATTTCTATTTTTCTTTCCTGAAAGACCTCCCTAGAAAAAAAAAAAAACAGACTTGAGGATGGGCCGCTTCCCTGAGAATCAAGCTCTTTAGGATGGCTTTAAAGGACAGTATCATCCACTCCCTCCTGCGACACTGACACCTGTGGTTCGCCCTTGCCCAAACAGGGTAGTTGAACAGCTGTAAAGGATGTGCCTGGCTTCTGGTCCTTAGTGGCTTCTCAAGTAGCACCCACCAGAGAGATTGCAAGAAATTGATGAGTGGGATGAGGTACCTGAAATTGTCAAAGCAGAGTCACTCATTTTTGGCTGAGGCATTGAGGAAGCTGGCTTGAAGTCTCAAGACTCCTGTATATGTTTCTTCTTCTTACAGACCAGGGAGGGAAGAACCAAATCGCACAAAGCCTTGTTCGTGCTCTACCAAAAGTTGGGGAAGCACCTACCTGGAAAATTTAAGTTTTGAAGTAAAGGTTTTAATGAAAGCCCACAAAAATCTCTCAAGTCCTAACCCCCTAGCTATAGTTTTTGACAAAAGACATAAAACTTTTTTGGTCATAAAAAGTGATATTCTGTAAAATGCTTGAAAGACAGAAAAAAAAGCACGGGAGTTAGATAGAAGAATTGGAAGTACCTTGGTCTTGAAACAGTGTCTGGGGTTGAGAGATGGAGATGAACAGGAAGAACACCAGCAACACTGTGATTAGTGAATAAATGTGAGGCTATAAAGCATCAATCAGATTTGTGAAGTATGGCTTTACAAGGAAAACATGGCTGAGAAAGACTGGACTTTTGCTGACTTTGTTAAACTTGCAGCGGGACAGAAAGGCATATACCCCACTTAATGTCATTAATGTTTGTGAGGACACAAAAAGAAAAAAGTAACTGTAAATAAAACAATTTTTGTTTTTAAAAATATTTGAATAAAACATTTCATGTTATAAATTGTACATTATATAGTAATGCATTTTCAGGGATTGTTGTATGTAATAAGGATACTAAAGTAGATACTAAAGTAAACAAGTACCTTTTTTGTTTTTAAATTTTAAGAAATGTAGGCATTACAATGTAAAAAGAGAAGAGAAGCTGGACAAAAGCATGTTTAAGTTATTATGTTGTCTTGTGCTGTCAGGACGGGAAAAGCGGTGTAAAAGTACACTGATTATAATATATTTTGAGATGAGATGTTTTCTCTGGTTTATTATCAAAATGCTGGATGGCAGTTAAATCAAATGGGGTGGTCAAAAGGCTGTTTTCAAGTTCACATAACACCGATCTGGAAAACGTTCGAGCTCACAACAGCAAATGCTAGTGTGCATTCACTGTTGTGAAGTCGACGTTCTGATTGGAGATCGCACTACAGTGAGGATAGGGAAATTCACCCTTTTCTTCACTGTAGTGGGATGTCAGAGTTGGAATATATAATTAGCAGGGGGTGTGGGGTGTGCAGGGATGCTTGCCTCCCTGCAAAACTTCTGTAGGAAATCACTGGAAGTCGAGGTAAGTTGGATAATGTCGATAATTTCGAATTTGGATTATCGACAGTACCACTTTAATTGTTATGAGTGAACAATGTTCATTTCCAACTTTTTTTTTTAGTAAGTCATTACTCGAAAAACTGTGTTTCAGAATTTTGATAGAAAACAGTTTTCTATTACTTTTGCATAGGTGAATGTCTAGATTAATACCCTTGGCTTAATCTAATAACAAATCTGTTTTCTGTGAAAGCATGTGGGTTTTAAAAATAATAGAACACTGTCAATGTAATGAAAAGTTTTCCTTTAGCAAATAAACAGTGTGAGTTGAGAATTCTGCAGCTGAGGGCAACTGCACATTCTGTTCTTATATTTCCATGGAGATAACCTGACTACAGGTGCAGACAATACATCTCAAGAGTTCTGAGCATTGTTTGCTGAGGAAATTGTAAAATCAAAAGGTACAAGGGAAAACATTTTAGTAAAAAAATAAAGTTTGAAATCAATGGAAGTGAATAACAGATAGCAGTTTTCGTGGTACAATAACACTTCAGTGCATATACTAGAACAGTGTGCTAACAAATTTATTTAAAGATAGGCTAAAAGTTAATGTACAAGGTATGAGTGGGGAATAAAGATAAGGCAGAAATTAGTGTAAGTAGGAGCACAGTCTGTAACATGCATCTTTCTATGGCGCAGCTGTTGATTTGGGATATATGCTTCATTCAAGAGAGTTAAACGTCATTATTTAAAGATGTACGTAGTTTTGTGCGTTTTAAGTTAACAAGTTGTGGGAGTGTCTTGGGGTGTTTTATTTTTGTTTGAGGGTTCTCAGTGAAACAAAAAGTCTTGTAAAACATGACAGAGGTTCAACCAGAGATGACAAGAAACAAGTGTATAAAAGATCAACTTGTCAAACCTTAGTGGGTGCATGTAACATAAAAGCTGGAAACAGAAGTCTTAAAAAAGCTGTCATATATAATAGCTGGGAATTATAACTTCTAATCAAAATGGCTACACAATCCATATTTTTCTGCAATGTGAATAACCTCATAGGTAAAGACAAAAAGGTAAAAGTAATGAATTATATTAAGAAATGTAGAGTGCAAACAGTAATGTTACATTGAACAAACTTAGAAAGAACTGAGCATGTGAATTTGATATAAAGAGGATTTCAGTATATATATTCAGCAGAATACCAGGGACAAAGGAAACAGGGAGTACTTAAACTAATTGCTAGAGGAGCTCTGTTAGTGACTGAACAGGAAAAAAAGATACTAGTAGATTTCTGGTAGTAAGGGGCTACTGGCAAGGGAGGAGGATTATGCTGGCATGTATTTATAGTCTACCAAAAACTGCTATTATGGAGCTTAAGAAAATTTTGTGAGAAATAATTGGCTTTCATCAGGGAATATTAATTATAGGTGGAGACTGGAACTTGGATTGCAACACTGAAGATGTATCTGGGGGACCTAGAATGGAAAATATAACAAAAGAGGGTAGATTTCAGAAGAAATTTATGAAAATATTTGGTATGGAAGACGTGAATTTAGTAGTAGGAACTTGTAGAGAATTTACATATTATTCTCCAAGGTACAATAACTGGGCTAGACTAGACAGAAATTATATTTCACAGGAACATGTGCATGTAATTTAAAATGACATACCCAATAACCATTTCAGATCATGCGCCAATAACAACTAAGATAAAAAATATAGGGTAATGAAGTAAAAATGAGACACTGGTGATTCCTCACCTACCTTTTAAAAAGAGAGGATGTTAAGGAATGGCTAGTGGAAATTATTCTAGAGTTAGTAGGAAAGACAGAAATTTCTTCAAAAGTTATAGGTTGTGAGTGGGATAAAATGAAAGTGGAGTTTAAAAATATGTTAGCAACAAAAGAAAAAAGAGATATGGTTAAGAAGTAACAGGAATATTTAGAAAGTCTGACAAAGGTTAAAGTATTGCAAAATAAGTATAATCTCACAGAACGAGAAGAGGCGCAACTGAAGAGTGCTAAAGAAAAATAAGGGAGTATCTGGATAATATGCATGAGTTTAGAAAAATTGCTGTTAATATTTTTGGATAATAACTCCAGTGCACAAAAACTTCTAGCACAATGACTTAGACAACAGAAAGTAGAAAGGGATGTTGCCAAACTTAGGGAGTCTATAACAAGAAAAATAACCAGAGATCCTATAGAAGTATTAGAGATATTTCAGAAATGTTATGGAAATTTGTATAAAGTAGAGAAATGTGGCTGACTGCAATTAGGGGTACAGAGAATAAGCAAGAGGGAGCTGGAATTTACTTGAGAAAACTGGCAAAGGGATCAAGGTATTGGGAACAAATAACTAGAAAGGAAAAGGTAATAGAATGGGGAAGAGTCCAAGAAGTCATTTGGACTGCAGGGTAGAGAGTGTCTTCCCTATCAGGGATTGATAGAGTATAGGCAAACAGAAAAGGATAGGAGAATCCTAAGTGAAAGACTTGCTCTGGTAGAGTTTTTAGTTGAATCTAGAACAGACGCTGCTGTGAAAAAGGTAGTAAATTAGTAGGGCATATAAAATATTGCACAATAACTATAAGAACCAATCAGAGGAGGTTGGAAAAGAATGGGAACAGAAATTGGATAAGTAATTCACAAGGAAACAATGGCAGGACATATGCATGGCTCCCGAATATGCAACACAGTCTAGGAGATTTAGGACTTTTGCTTGGAAGTGTTTGCATAGGTATTTTATACTCCAAGCAGATTCCAAAGTATTTCCTCATGTGACAAATGCTGGAGGTGCAATGGGGAAGAAAGAGGTAACTGTGGTCATATATTTTGGGGGTGCAATGAGTTGGTAAACTTTAAAAATTACAAACCAAAAGTAAGAAGGAATGACCAGCACAGCTAAAACAAGTGTTATTTATTAAATACAAAAGTAAGCCCTTTCGTGCATAAGCACTTCTTCAGACTAAATTCAGACAAGCCAAGGAACAACTTAAATACAATTTAAAAATGATAACATTCCAACAGAATTCACAATAAAAACAGCTGACATCAAGTCCTATAAAATATTATGGTAACAAATCAGTGCTTAATCTTGAGTCCTTTTAAATAAGGTCCTAGTGATGCTTTCATTCAAACCATAATTCCTATCTGCTTGAAAGTTAGAAACCACTTAAGTTCATTAGCCCCAGTTTTACTAAGGAGGTCCCCACCTCTAGTATTTTTAGTAGTTAACTGAATCACTTTAGAGAAAGCCATGGTCAGAATGCAGATTAATATGCTTATATTATATAAAGCACTCATACTAACTTTCCTCCTGATGTCCCCAACATGCTCTAACATCCTTTCTCTCAAACTACGAGTCGTCATCCCTACATAAAAACTGGGGAAACTGTGCAAGTCATTAAATATACTAAGTTTGTACTTCTACAGTTTGCATAAAACTTAAAATCATACTTAGTATTAGTAACAGGATGAATAAAATAAGGGACTTCAGAAATAAAAGAGCAGGCTTTACAACCACGATGAGGGTGCGTACTAATGCTTGAAGATTTAACACCAGGCTCTGACATAAAATTATCTTTAAAACATAGCCTCTGTTTCGAATTCTTTGCATTCTTAAAATAAAATTGAGGTTTGTCTCCAATAAACTTACTTATACCTAGATTGCCTAGTTTTTCTTAATAATGTTTTATTTCTGAAGTCTCTTATTTAACACCCTCCTTCTCTCAGTGACCACTGTCCTATCTCATTCAAAGTGTCTAACTTAGCCAGCTCATAACACTGATTGCCTTTACAACAAAATCTACAAAGAAGATAATAAACTTCCAAACTAATCTATCAGCCATGGACTGGACACCAGTACTGAACTTTGGCAACCAAATATAGTGGCATAAACTTTTGCAAATACTCTTCTTGACTTGTGGGATAAATTGTTTCTTAACATGACAATACTTTACAAACCCATCACAAATAATGCCTAACCAAGGAAATTAAAGCTCTGTTAGGCCTTAGAAATGAAGCCTGACACCACTGGAAACTATGAACAAAACTTGAATCACCTACAAGATATACTGCCCTCCATAACCTTGTTAAAGCAACCAGTATGCAGGCTTAAAGCAAACTACCAATATAAACAAAATGTATTATCTGGAAACCCAAGTCTTTTCTGGAAAGAAGTAATCAGCCTCACTGGCCGTAAAACAGAAGTCTCAAAATCAAATGATTATGCTGCATGAGACCTAGAACACTCAGCTGAAGGTCACAGTCACCAAAACAAAAAAGAAAGGTAGTCAAAGAAGCTAGAAATGTAATGCAGTAGCCTGTCTCACTCAGAAACATACTGGTTTGAGGATCACTTGACAACTTAAGGTGTGAAGAATATGAATCCCTTTTGTAAAAGACCTGAAATGCTTCAATAAATTAGCAAATCATAAATCTATTTACATGCACAGAACCCCCTCTATGTTCCTGTATACTTTAAAAAAAATAAAAATAAAATATATTAAAAAGCTCTTTTGATTACATCCCACATTATTCTCCCCAAGGTTCTGTAATCAACTGCTGTTTCCAAAATACTGTTTTGTCTCCTCTTCAGCAAATTTACATCTTATATCAGAATGCTATGCCTGTAACCCAGAAATCTGTTATAATAATACCCATTACTAAACAGATGAAACCAGACTCAACTTCCAGTGTCCACATAACTTTAATACTGCCAATACTTTTGAAATGCTAGAAAATACTATTTATACCCAGTTATCAGAATTGCTTCTTCAATATAACCTACTCCCCATGAAACAACATGGCTCCTGGGTAGAATATATCTGTAAAGATGACATTTTGGCATTAATCAATGATATCATTTTCCATACGGGCAAAGGACATATGACAGGGGCTGTGTTTATATTTTTAAGTAAAGCTTTTGACTTAGCTGATCACTCTCTTCTGCTCAATTACCTGCAATCAACTGTTATTCATCCTAATATTGCAGAATGATTTTTGAATTCTCTGTCAGGCAGAACACTTAAAATCAAGACTGGCAATTCCTTCTATGACACCAATCCTCTGGGTAAAGGAGTCCGACAGGGTTTTAGTTTACCCCTTCTTATGTTCTCAGTTTTCATAAACTATCTTTCCCTTGACCTGCTGCATCTATCCATCCTATTTATGTTGATGCCATGGCCCTTTACAGGTCAAACAGCTCACATTGAGAGGTAAAATCCCAACTAAAAAAAGACCTTCACATACTCACAGACTGTCTCATAAATAAGCAATTGTTTTTAAAGTCTTCAAAGCAAAACTTATGTTCTTTGGCGCCACTCAAAAACTCTCCTTCATTTCCCCTGGCATATAAGTGGTAATTATGTACTTGGCTTGCACAAAAGAAATGTAATCTGAAAGCAACCTCAAAAGAGTGATTTTGGACACACAACATTCCAGTTTGTTAACTACAAAGGATGCAAAGAGTTAGGAGTCTTTCCTGAAGTATTTGATTTTATGAAGGCAAAGTCTCAACTGCTTATGGAAGTCTACATTATGCAAAATATACTCAATGTTACTACCATGATTTAGAAAACAAGACTGGAAAGTGAATCCATCCATCCATCCATCCATCCATCCATAACTTTTAGTTATGTACTTACCATAACTTCGGATGTATGGGATCCATCTCACCTACATTCATTCTGATGGGATCGGCTCCGACTCGGCCAACTAGTTCACTAGAACGAAGTCTCTTATTGGCTGGGCTACTCCCTATCCCAGGATGCACTACACCTGCTTCCCCAGATCTTGTTTGTTCGCTTTCATACATACATGCAAACACAGAAAAAATAGTAGTCACTACAACCAACTAAAGTTCTTCAAGAGAAGATCTCCAAATGGAACTACATCTCCTCTAAATCCCAATGGAAGGGGGAAGGAGGGTGGGTACGTATGAATGTAGGCGAGATGGATCCCATACATCCGAAGTTATGGTAAGTACATAACTAAAAGATGTAATGGGATCCTATCTCGCCTACATTCATAACTGATGGGACAGCGTCCCTAGCACCTAAATCCCGGGTGGCTCATTGGAAAACACTCCTGAGAACTGTGGAACCAAAGGAAGCCCTGCCTCGAGACACCACATCCAATTTGTAATGAGAAATGAAAGTGTGCAGAGAAGTCCAGATAGCCGCAGCACAAATATCATCTATTGATAATTTGGAGTGAAAAGCTACAGAAGTGAATAAATGAAAGAGATAGAATCTTTAATCCATTTAGCTATGGAGGTTTTAGCTACTGGTTGACCCAATTTGTTTATTGCAAAGGAAACAAACAGTTGATTTGATTTCCGCGTCTGAGCGGTTCTATTCAAATAAAAACGCAGTTGTCTATGGACGTCCAATTGATGAAAGATATATTCTGCGTTGTTAGAGAACTCTGGAAAAAATACAGGGAGCTCTATAGTTTGTTGAATACAGAAAGAAGAAGCTACCTTTGGTAAAAAGGAGGGATTTAATTTCAAGGACACTCTATGTTTGTGAAAAATCAAATAGGGAGGATCAGAACAAAGAGCTTGAAGTTCTGAAACCCACCTGGCCGAAGTTATGGCCACTAAAAAGGCCGTTTTCCAGGACAGAAATTTTAAATCGCAGGTAGCAGCTGGTTCGAAAGGGTGGGCAGTTAAGGCAGCAAGAACCATATTCAGGTCCCAAGGGGGGACAGGGTGAGATATTGGAGGCCTAAGGAGCCATGCACCTTTAAGGAAAGCCTTACAAAGTTTGTGAGACATCAATGAAGGTTCAAAAGAAGCATGAAAATTAGAGATAGCCGCTAGCTGAACCTTAATCGTGGAAACTGAAGAGCCCAACTGAAAAAGAGAGGCCAAGAAATTCAGAACCTCCGATACTGGGGCAGTAAGGGGGTCTATACCTCATTGCTGAGCCCAGAAGGCGAACCTTTTCCACTTGCTGGAATAAAGTTTGACAGTGGAAGGTTTATGAGAAGAAGACAATATGTGGATCACCTCCGGAGAAAGGGAATTGTCTCGGACTAAGGATGGAAGTGGAGTAACCATGCCGCCAACTTCAATGACCTGAGAGACGGGTGAAGTCGTCCTGACTGATGAGTCAACAGGTCCGCCACTGGGTCCAAAAACCATGGACCTTCTATCGCATGCCTCTGTAGGAAAGGAAACCAAACTTGACGAGGCCAGTGCGGGGCAATCAAAATCATCTCGCTCTCCAGGTAAATGGCCTTCTGTATCACCCTCGGTAGGAGGGGAACCGGAGGAAAGGCATAAAGAAGACCGGGGGGCCAAATGTGGGTCAGAGCATCCCTGGGAATCTGTCCCTGGGAGGGGATCAGCGTGAAGAACTCTCTGCACTTCGCATTGTGGGGGCTGGCAAACAGGTCGCAGCAAGGGAGGTCCCATTTGGTGAAGATTTTCGCAGCCACTCTCTGGTTGAGGGACCACTCGTGGGGTAACAGAATGGTCCTGCTTAATCTGTCCGCAATCACATTGGATTTCCCCGGTATGTGCGTTGCCATTAGAAAGCGGTTGGTAGCTACCGCCCAGTGCCAAAGTCTCATGGCTTCTCTGCACAGTGGGTAAGACCTGGTTCCACCTTGCTTGTTTATATACCAAACCACCGACATGTTGTCTGATAGGATAGCAATCGGACCTTGCAGGAGAGCGTGATGGAGAGCTTGAAGTACCAAAAGAACCGCTCTCATCTCCAGGATATTGATATGCAAATGCATTTCCTGGATTTGCCATGTGCCTTGGACCGACCTGTCCAGGTAATGACCCCCCCACCCTACCTGGGAGGCGTCCATGGTCACAGTGGCAACAGGAGGTTGAGGAATAAAGGGTCGCCCCTGGTCGAGATTGGATTGGAGGAGCCACCAACGCAGATCCCAACGGCAACTCTCTGTGATCATGACTAAATGGTTCAAGGGGAGTTCCTGATAGGACCATTGAACCGATAGGAGCCATTGCAAAATTCGCATGTGAAGTCTGGCTAAGGGGACTAAGAGTATAGTTGATGCCATCGAGCCCAACAGTTGTAGAATCAGATGGGCCGGAGCTCTTGATAGGGGGAGACAGGATTTGACTTGGTTTTGCAGAACCTGAATTCTTGCTGCCGGTAAGAAGGCGCGCATCCTTTTTGTATCTAAGTTTGCGCCTATAAAAGTAATACGCTGAGATGGCTGTAGTACAGATTTTTGCCAATTGAACGTAATCCCCAAGAAACGGCCCAAGGTGAACGTGGCGTTGAGCGCCTGAAATAGTAGATGCTCGGAGGTGGCAGTAAGGAGCCAGTCATCCAGATATGGAAACACTTGGAATCCTAGACTCCTCAGGTGAGCAGTCACCACTGCCAGACACTTGGTGAACACCCTGGAGGCTGTGGTGAGACCAAAGGGCAGTGCTTGGAATTGGAAATGACTGACTCCGAGGCGGAAGCGTAAGTGTCTCCTGGACTCTTGAGCTATCAGAATGTGATAGTAAGCGTCCTGGAGATCTATGGAGCACATCCATGCATCCTTCTCCAGCAATGGAAGAATGGATTGAAGGGTGACCATTCGGAATTTGGACTTTTCCACAAAACGATTCAATGAACTGAGGTCCAAAATGGGCCTGAAGTCCCCTGTCTTTTTTGGCACCAAAAATAATCTTGAGTAAGTTCCTGATCCGATCTGGTCGGTGGGGACAGGCTGGATGGCTCCTTTTTCTAGCAGCTTTGAAACCTCTATTGCTGCCTGATCCCGCTGACTGGGTGGCACGTCCGGGATTTCCCTTAAGGAAAGGGGGGGCTTGTTGAAGGGAATGAGATAGCCTCTGGTAATAATCCGAAGCACCCACTGATTGCTTGTTATAGATTCCCAAGCTTGTGGGTGCTCCGCAAACCGACCCCCAACTGGCTCCGGAGCTGCACAGTCGGGCAACAACTCAGAGACGCTGGTTGTAGGAAGAACCACGAAAAGAATCGCGGTCTCCAGAATTACGGGGGCCTCTGCCGCCTCTGGGGCGGCGTCTTCCTGAATTCCCCTCTGCCTCTGGAGGGGGAATCACTGGGTGGAGCAGGGAAAGACCTCTGAGATTTTCTGAACCACATTTTCCCTCCTGTCTGGACCTTGGGGTAAGGCCTAGAAGGAGCGGAAAAGCGGGCCCCAACGGCAGTCAAGGTCTTGCCCTCCTGCTCGCACCAAGTTAGTGTGTCCTTCACCTTGGGTCCAAACACAGATGACCCATCAAAGGGGGCGTCGGCGAAGGAAGACTTGAAGGCCTCCGCAAATGAACACAAGCGTAACCAGGCATGTCTCCTGAGGGCAACGCCTGTTCCCGCTGCTCTACTCGCCCCTTCGGCCGCATACGAAATGAGCCTCATGGACGAGTTTACGATGGAGAACAAGGTAGTCATCTGGGCGCCAACAGTAGGGGCTAGCGCCTCAGGTAGATTACCAGTGAGGGAGTCACTTAGCTCTTTAAGGAGGTCCCTTTGGAGCCTGGTAAAATGACATAAATAGTTCAGCGACCGTAAGGTAAAGGCCGCTGAAGACAGGGTATGCTTCCCGTACCTATCCATGCTCCTGGAATCCTTATTAGGAGGGTGGATGGATGTTGAAGCCTCTGCCACATCCTGCTGTGTGGCAGAAGCCACCACCATAGCATCTACGGGAACACCCTTCGTCAGAAATTCCTTCTGGGGGGGGCTGAAAGAAACTTATTAGGTCTCGCAGGCACCGGTTCCACAGAATCAGGATGTTCCCACGCCCTTCGAGAAACCAAATCAAGGAGTTCATCGAAGGGCAGAGACACCCAGGAGGCGGAGGGCTGGGCCCCGAAGGCCTTGAGGAAGACTGACTCCTCAGCTGAAGGGGTTTTGGCCTGCCAATCTCCTCTCTGTCTCAGAATCTCCAGGATATCTGAGAAAGAGATATCATCCGAAGATGATTTGGGGGACCCTTCAGCGTCATCGAGGTCAGTATCCGATGTAACAGACTCATCTTGGGAGTCCACGTGCTTCCTCTTGCACAATTTCTTCCGTGGGGGCTCGTCCGAAGCAGTTTCGGACGGACCCCCCAGAAGAAGGGAACCCTCGATGGGGGTATCCTCAGGCCCTGGGGCCCCGCTGCCGGGGGACTGCAACACAGCAGAAGCACCAGTCTCCAGGTCTAGGGACGGTGAGGTAGAAGCCTGCTGAGCTGGCAAGGGCATGGCCAGCACGCTCCTCATGGCCTCAAAGGCCGGACCTCCAGACTCCATGGAGATCACTGGTCTAGAGGCCACGATGGCACTGGGAATTCCAGCAGCCGATGCTCCGAGGGGAAGACTAGGCACCGAGGCACCCAGTCCCAAAGTGTTCCCCTCGGGCCCGGCTGAGGAAGTCCCAGTACCAAACCCTGAACCCGAGGACAGGGTAGGAACCATAGTCGGTGCCAACAGACCTCGAAGGGGTCTCGGTTCCGACCGTATGGCTCCGCATTGCTCCACCATCACCGACTCCAACGGCTCCGAGGAGGTTGGAGGAGGAATCGAATGTTTCGGAGGGGGGATCGGCTCCAAAGCCAACTGGGCTGGAGCCGAGACCATTTGAGCAAAAACTGGAGACTGGAAAAGCCTCTGTATCACCCTATCCAGATCCGAATCAGACAGTTTCAAAGATTTAGAGGAGGTAGACAGACGAGAAGACTTTCCCCTCGGCTCCGAGAGTGTAGGGGACCGGCTCCGAAAAGGCTCCAACACTATCGGCGCCGGTTCCACCACAGCATGGACCACCATCGGCGCCGAAGGAGCTTTCTTCGGAGCCGAGGGGGAAGAGTCTGAGCTGCACACCTCCACCGGCTCCGAAACCATTTTAACCGATGGAGGTGATTCGCCTCTCGATACTCCAACCTGCGGCTCTGAAACTAATGGAGCTGAGGAAAGAGGCATCGAGGCAGACCCTTCGACCCTCGGCCCTGAAGTCAGTGGAGCCGAGGAAGAAGAGGTCGACTTTTGCTTTTTAGCAGTCGGTTCTGACGGACTTGTCGGAGCCGACGATCTTTTCTTTTTAGAGGTAACAGGAGAATCTAAAGCCTCCTCAAAAGAGGGCTTAATAAGACCCTTCAAGATCAGTTTATTTTTGCGCTCTTGAAGAACCCTAGAGGAGAAAGCATGACATACACTACATGTCTCCTGTAGATGTTTAGGCCCCAAACAATACACGCATATCGAATGACTGTCTGTAATAGACATTTTGTAATTGCACCGAGTGCATTTTTTAAATCCTGACTTCTGCTCTTTGGACATATTGAACAGTATGAAAAGCAGTCTAATATGAAAAGGTTAGCGCCAACTGTAGAGCGCGAGAAACAAGGCACGAGCTCTTGAGAGGGAGATTTACCTCACAAGAGAACACAGTAAACACACACAACACCACAAAAACAACGGGCAAAAGCCCTCTAATTTAAACAGGCTTTGCCCAAAGAAAAAATAATAAGACAAACTCTCAAAAGTAGGGCAAAGGCCCTCTAACTTAAACGGGCTTTGCCCGACAGCGAAATAAAGTACCAGTAAATCACTTCACACACAAGAAAGTTATCAGACACACAATTGACAGAGTAGCTGTTAAAACAGCTGTTTTTATCAATATTCAGAGGAAAAACCCCAAGGTCAAAGACCAGTAAAAGGTAAAAGAAACCACTTAGCTCCAGCCAAGTCGAGACCACGTCCAGCTTGTAAAGCGGCAAACGAGATCTGGGGAAGCAGGTGTAGTGCATCCTGGGATAGGGAGTAGCCCAGCCAATAAGAGACTTCGTTCTAGTGAACTAGTTGGCCGAGTCGGAGCCGATGGATCGGCTCCGAGCCCATCAGTTATGAATGTAGGCGAGATAGGATCCCATTACATCCCCTTTTTTCCCATTTTTGCACATGGGGTTGGGGTGTCAATTCAACAGTGACAATCATCTAGAGCCAAAGTTTACACTGCCAGGTGGCTAGCCCTGCTGTGGTAGTTCTTCCACACCACACTGACATGAGTGTGCACGCACACAGACACACACACAAACACACACACACACACACACACACACACACACACACACACACACACACACACACACACACACACACACAGACACACAAACCTCTGGCCAATTTAGAGTGTCCAGTCCACCTACTGCATGTTTTCGGAATGTGGGAGGAAACTGGAGCACCCTGAAGAAACCCATGGAAACACAGAGTAGACATGCAGACTTTACACAGAAGGCACCCCAGCCAAGAATCAAACTGGTGTCTGCTTGCTGTGAGGTGACAACAGTATCTACTGTACCACTGTCCCTCTGCATATTTGCCTTAGAAGCCACTTTGGGAAGAAAGGAAGGATTGGTACGGTTGGACACTCTGTTCTAGTAGAAAACCAAATATGATATTGTTGAAGAGAGTGCCTGCAGTTCAGAAACCTTTCTTTCAGAAGTGGTAACTACTAGAAATAAAGTTTTCTATGAAAGAAACTTTAACTGTAGATGTCAGTTCAATTGGGGGCTTTGTCAAGGCTTCCAATACAAAACTGAAATCCCAAGGAGGATTTTCCCTACCTGGTGGCCTGAGAAGGAAAACTTCTTTGAGAAAGGCCTTGTAAAGTTTATGAGAAGCCAGAAAACAGGTTTTCTGACCAAAACTGAAGGTAGAAATGGCTGCTAACTGAGCTTTTATGGTGTAGAAGCTGGATCCTGAATAAAGTATGGTAGCCAAAAAATGAAAATAATCTGGGATAGTAGTGGAAAAGGGGCCAATGTCTTTGGCAGATGCCCAGATAACAAAGCATTTCCACTTCCAATGATAGAATTTGCATTTGGAATCCTTCTAGGGAGCAGGTATAATCCTAACTACATCAGAGGGAAGGGCTAGAATGTTGGCCACCATTGGAATTGTTGAAACTAAGCAGTTTGAGGTTGTGAAGGTTTGAGTGAGGTTTCCCAGATGGGTGGGAAAAAAAAATTTTGTCTGGTATTTAAGATCCATGGGGGTTCCGTGACATGAGGAGTGAAGAGAAAACCAAATCTGCCTGGGCCAGAAAGGGGCAATGAGGATCATGGATGCTTGCATCTGATCGCTTTCTGTAAAAATCTGGGACTCAGGGGTAATGGAGGATAAGCATACAGTAGTTCTGGAGGCCATTGCCTTACCAGAGTGCCTCCAGGGGGATTGCCCCTCTTGAGGGATCATGTTGAACAACTTACTTTACTTGTTGATGGATGGATGGGGAAGTAAACAGATTGCAACAAGGATTGACCAGAGGTTGAATATCTGCTGTGCCACCAGTGGATTAAGAGACCACCAATGAGGCATTAGGCTTTATCTGCTTAGCCTGTCCACAAGGCTACTGAGAGACCTGGTGAACTTGCCTTTTGCAAAAGGGCCACAGTATCCCTAGTCCTGCAGACCTCTTTGGCTATTGGCCCCGTGTCCATTGAAGGCCTCTGCTTCAGCCACCCTTGTCAGAAGTCAACTCGAATGCCTGATGCTTGGGTTTCCTAAACCAGACTGACTTTGTACTCTTTTGATTCCCACTGTAAGATTGTTGCATTATCTCAAATTTCACTCTAATGGCAGAAAGTAATTTGCTATGTTGTTCACACTTCTGTATCCTCTCTTTTATGGAAGGACCAAACAAGGATCATCTGTCAAAGAGCAATTACAAAGGATACCTTAAAGTTGCCTACAAAGTTGCATAGACAAAGCCTAGCCTGATGTTTCACTGCAACACCTGCTTTAGCAGTCCTGAACACTCCATCAGCTGTACTGTGTATGAGACGCATGAAGAGGTTGGTAATATTAATCATCACTAAGGTAAAGTGAGTTAGGTAAACTCGAAGCTTGCTACAACAAAATAGCAAGGTTTGCTGCTGGCGCAAACTACCGTAGCCACCACTGCACCTCAGTTACAGAACTAGGCTGGCTAGAACTTACTCACCTCCTTCAAAGGTACCAACTCTCACTCGCCCACAAACTAATAAACCATCCTCTAAAAGTCCCCTCCCTCCAAAATCTACTCCAACCCTACCATACCACCAGACCACTACGCTCCAGCAACAAAAATCAATTACAGGTAACTAGAACCAGGAACTCTGCTGGAGAAGCTCTCTTCTCCTACTCCATAACAAACTTATGGAATACCCTTCCTCACACTATAACTTCTGTGTCATCACGCACTAACTTCAAAGCTGCTCTAAAATCTCATCTAAAAGAGCACTAGGCATGCCTCTATAACAAACTTCTCTTAACATCTCTACCCCAAACTCTCTAATCCCTTTCTTCTACCCCTCTAACTACCTTGGATTGCAGCCAAATACATTGCTTGTAAACCTATATCTCAGCTGTAATCTTAGCCACTGTTATTCAAGAGTAATAGCTGCTATTAAAATATTTGCTAGTCTTTATGGAAACGATATAAGTGTTGTACCATTTAACTAAATACTTAATTTCATTTTGAACTATAACTGTTTACTACTATTGTTAAAACCTACCTATACTTCTTGTAACTTGTAATTAATTGTTTTTAATTGTTTTTATTGTGGAGCTTTTCTTCCTGGGCCTCTGCTGAAAAAAGACCTGTGTCCAGTCGGATTTTCCAAGTCAACAAATGTAAATAAATAATAAAATAATAAATCATGCTCAGGGAAGTTTCCAACAGCTTTCTGGAGTCTGATGCTGGGGGTCTTCTTAGAGTGGCAAGTGCTTGCTGTGTCAATTCTTCTGAAAACAATTTATGTGGGTGGCATAGGTCAAAGCTCTGAGCTCAAAGGTGCCTGAAGCATACGTCCACTTCCCTAATTAGTCGATAGGCCTGAATTCCTCATTGGGTAAATGGACAGCAGTTGTATCACCAGTTAGCTCCTTTTTAGTAGCCATTGCCACAATAATGGAATCCACCAATGGACTCTTGGCCCAATGCTGTCTGCCCTGGGGGGGGGGGGCTAAGAATCTTATCTGGCTTCTGAGGAACCCTTTCAATTTTCACAGTCAGTGTCATTTGTGATCATCTCTGATGGGGAGTCAGTATGCTTCATCCTACTTTTCCCTTTGTTGGAATGCCAGAGCGTATGTCAATTTTTACAGTCAGTGTCATTTGTGATCAACTCTGATGGGGAGTCAGTATGCTTCATCCTACTTTTCCCTTTGTTGGAATGCCAGAGTGTATGTCACAATTCCTCAGAGGTTTCTTCCTGCTGTTGAGCAGTAATTTTGAGGCCTGATCCTTGACTGTAACCCATGGATGCATGCTGGCGCTCAGACTTGAAAGACTGGGAGTCATGGGATGGAATCAATCCTATGGAAGTATGTGTGCGTACTCTCAATAGAGAAGATTTGCTCTTCATCATAACCCAAAAAACCATAGCAATCACTGTCAGATCCCAGGAGACTGCTTCTGTAACTGGATCCGCTCCTTCCAGAGTAGAAATGGGAGAACCCGAAGAGGTATTCTAAGAAAAAGAGATGGTGAATGGCTTTGATGAGAGGAACAGAACCAAAGACTCAAAATTTCACATACTGACAAAGATGCCAAAGACACTGCATTGAGTCAATAGTCCTGAGACAGCCTTAGCTCTGACAGCCTCAGAGTCAAATGCATCAGATCAGATTCCTTGAATGTCAAATCAGGTACTATGGTCGGCACCAAAGAAACAGAACTTGGGTCCAGGATCAGTCTTAGAAACCACTGATGCCAAGACTAATACCAGGGAAAGAGCTAATGCAGGTGATGCTAGATGATCCTGTGTCTTTAAGAAGGCCCCCATCATGCTATCCCAATCTGCTTTGAATGTGCTTTTGTACAACATGATGGATCAGAACAATGAAGTGAAATGTGGTCATGAAGGAATCATAGACAGCTTTGTTTCAGAGGAAGTCCCACTTAACAAGCTTTTGGGTGACTTGACAGTTATGACTATCAGCTCTGACAACGGTGGCACCATGGAAGGTGAATGCATTGGAGTTCTGTTCTGGGACCTTTGGAGCTGAAGATGGCACTGACTTCTTGGATATTCTTTTCTAGGACTTGTGTCCTTAGAATGATGCTTTTGAAAGAACTTTGCAGTTGTCTCTGCCTTGGGATCTAGGGGCATGAAGCCGTTAATTATTAATTTTTTTTTTTCATTAAGAAAGGGCTCAAGACCCAAAGGCCTTACAGAACAGGCAATCCTCAGATAAATATTCCATCCCCAAGCACAGCACAAATACACTGTGGGTATCTTAGGATGGAATTTTATGTCTACATTTTTTACATTTTGTAAAGAACTTCTCCCTTCCTCTTTGCCACAGTTATCTACAATTATAACAAGACTCTGAGGAGGTCAAACCAAAAGTAAAACAGTGACTAGTTCCTAAAGGCTAGCTATTAAATATTTGAAAACTCCAACAATAATAAAAGTATTGATGACCAAGAAAATGTTTAAATATATATATATATATATATATATATATATATATATATATATATATATATATATATATATATTTAAGAGATACCAGAGGTGATGGTGAAAGAATACTGATGATAAGAAGGGAAAAAGAAAGCATTTTAAGAGTAGAAAGGGTCCAAAAGGAAGGAGGCAGCAATAAAAGCTTTGAAATATAGTATGAAATGGTTTAAAGCCATTCATATCTCTCCAGGAGGAACACTTAGTTATAGCACAGAGCAAATCCATATCTGTTTTCGATGGCAGCAAACAAGATCTGAGATATTCTTCCACACTAGGGCATGATGAGAAAGGAATTACTAAAAAGGCTTGGGTTGGAGCACATTTTATGGTTCAGATCCGACATGTGGCTGAAGGAACCATACATCAGATCAGAGGTACTGAATGAATAGGATCAGACTTTAGCAAACAGTCTCAGACAGAACAACTCAATTAGAATCTTCCTTTGATTGCTGGGGGAGCTGTTTGGTGCTCTAGGTTTGTTTAACTTACCATGAACCATTCACAGAAAGCAGTCCTGTTTCCTGTTCCAGTCTAACTGGAAGCCAACCTTAATCATTTGAAGCAGAAAAATAACGCAAACCACTCATTACAAACAGCAACCTTTCCATTCTGAACCACATTCCTACAAGGTATGTTACAACCAAGCCTCATGTAAACAATTGACCCATTCTGTGTTGGTCATCCAGTCAAACCAAAAGGGAGATCAGCTGCTGGTCAGCTACCATTCTGGGTGTAATCAGTGTCATCTGAAATGGCTGGAAAGAGAACCACCTGTGCACACCAGTTACAGAAATCTTAAGTTAACAGCTTCCAAAAACAGTGCATTGTATAGAAATAGGTTAAAATAGGCTATAAGTAAAAATAAAAGCAAGTCCAGAGTCAGGAGACTGACTAGTATGCCTAGCCAATGCGAACCACATAACATGACAAATAAGGCTTGCTGCAGCACTGGTCCTTATATTAAAAAAAGAAAAAACAGACACACACACACACACACACACACACACACACACACACACACACACACGCATGCACGCATGCGCACACACGCACGCACGCACGCACACACACACACACACACACACACACACACACACACACACACACACACACACACACACAATGTTCTGAACTTTCTAATTAATTTCATTCCTTTCTAAAAAAAAGTGTACATTATGAACTCTCTACTCCATTGCCTTCTAAAAAAGTGTATATTATAGGATTAATGAAAAAGTCTGAAAAAATAACCACTCAGAACAGCAGAGGATATGCAAGTCATATAATAATAGTTTATATAGACTGCTAGTGTTCACAAGTGCAGACAGGTCACTAAGAGAACATTGTTTCAAAAAGTACAACATAAAAACTGATTATTAGAAAAAAATACATATGCATGCATTCACCACTAACTATAGTACTGCTGCGGTATAAAAACTGATTGTTAGAAAGCAATTCTTTTTTTGTAGTCATTTCAATCTCCCTACATTTTAAATTCGCTATCCTTATTCATTATCATTTGATAAACGTGAACCACTGAAACCAAAAACTAACTGACACAGGGACAGCCAACTGTAGATCTCAACTTCCTCAGTCCAGAAAGAGGGACAAAGACCCCAAATGAAGGTCACGGTACTACCAAACTCAACAGCTTAAAATCTAGGTATATTCAAAATGCATGTTCTGAAGTAAAAAAGTGACTATAATGACAATAAATGATTACTTATTATAATTAGCCATCGTTTCTTAAAAATACACTGACTGAATAAAGTCAGAATAACATTTTGAGTGCAAATCATGTTTTTGACAAGTGTCAAAAGTCTAAGCAGCTCAGATATATTATTAGAATACAGCTTCAGACATTCTCACTGTGCTGTCTTATCTTTTCTCTATCACTTTGCATTTGTCTAGACTTAGTGCAATACTTCAGATAAATAGGTTCCAAAGTTCTTACTATGCTATTGATTTGTGGGGATCTTAAAAAGCCTAGCCTTACATTCCCATGGTAGTTTTTAGGCCTTATACAAAAAAAAAAAACAGACACACACACACACACACACACACACACACACACACACACACACACACACACACACACACACACGCACACACACACACGCACACACACACGCACACACACACACACACACACACACACACACACACACACACACACACACACACACACACACACGCACACACACGCACACACGCAAACACACAAACACACACACAATGTTCTGAACTTTCTAATTCATTTCATTCCTTTCTAAAAAAAAAAAGTGTACATTATGAACTCTCTACTCCATTGCCTTCTAAAAAAGTGTATATTATAGGATTAATGAAAAATTCTGAAAAAATAACCACTCAGAACAGCAGAGGATATGGAAGTCATATAATAATAGTTTATATAGACTGCTAGTGTTCACAAGTGCAGACAGGTTTATTTTATTTATTGTCATTTGTTAACCCGGTTGTTCCAACTGAGCCAAAGGCCCATTTTCAGTGGAGACCCAAGGAGAAAAGCTCCTATTACATATACAAAAGAATCCAAAGCGGAAAAAAAACACAGTAGCTAATACAAAGTTAAAAATGTCAGATTTACATAGGACTTCTATTACAATAGTAATAATGACAAGAGACTTTACATAAAAGAGATATACAATATCCAAACAGAAAATTCATTGAATACAATAGCAGCAGATGTGTGTCCTGAGTGGAAGTATTTACAACAGCAGATTGTTGGTTATTCTAAAATGTAGTACTGGAAGAGTAAGAAAAGTAGGAAGTAGGTGGAAAAAGGGAGAGAGAAACTGAAGTGATCAGAAATTGAGTAGAGGAAGAAATCAGTCAGAAGTCAGGAAGTGCTTGACAAGGGGCAGGACCAGGTGTTGAGAAAGTATTGTTTGAGTTCTTGTTTGAATTGCAGCTTATGAGGGATGCTTCTTATTTTCAGTGGAAGGGAATTCCAGGTGTGAACTACAGAGTACTTAAAGAGGGCTATTTTTTGATGGCTTATAGATGTCAAGAAGGTTTTTATGAGATGTGCGAAGTTGATGGTGGGGGTTATAGCGGGACATGTGGTTGGTGATGGAGGGACAGGAAGTGGGGTTATACAAAACTGAGTGTGTGATGTGCAATTGAGAAAAAAGGAGATGTTTAGGGAATTTGGGCCATTAAAATGATTTAAGGGCAAGGCAGTGGTGGGATTTACTAGGCAGATTAGAGGCAAATCTAGCTACTTTATTGTATGTTTGGTCAAGTTTAGACAGAAGTGAAGATTGTAGGGTGGTGAAAACTGGAGCAGCATACAGAATATGGTAATAAGAGAGACAGGGCTAAGGAGGATTTGGAGGAAGAAGGGAGTAGTTTGTGATTCTGATAAAGGAGACCAAGTTTCTGGTGTTTTTTATGGAATGATAGATATGTATGTCAAATTTTAATTCATCTTAAATTTTAACACCTAGTAATTTTGTATGAGGTTCAGGTCTGATGGTGGTATTGTTATGGGAGGTAATAGAGAAGGTGGTTTTGCGAGGTGCCAGTGTTCTGGGAAGAAAAAGTTGCAGTTTTGTCTTTTTAGGGTTTAGAATCAGTTGACTGTCGATGAGCTTGGTTATGATGGATGTGAAAGTATCCTGGATAAGGGCAAGGAGTTCAGGGATAGTATGGGCAGTGATAATAAGGGTGGAGTCATCAGTATATTGTAGTAGGGTAGAGAGATTGAAGGCAGAGGAGAGATAGTTGGTAAAAATATTGAAAAGAAGAGGTCCTAGTATTAAGCCTTGGGGTACACCAGTGTTAACAGGAAGGAATGGGGAGGTGATAGTTTTCCAGCGTAGGGATTGTTTTCTGTTAGATAAGTAGCTAGAAAACCAGGACAGAGATGGGGTGGAGAGATGAAGGCCTTGGAGCTTATTAATTTGTTTAGAGTGAGAGACAGTATCAAAAACTTTGGAAAGGTCAAGGAACAGACAGGAAACTAGTAGGTTATTGTCACGGGCTTCTGATACTGTTTGGGTGAATGACAGCAGAGCTTTAGAAGTACTCTGGTGAAGTCTGAAGTGAGTAAGAAGGTTGTTATCAAGCAGGTGTTTCAGTAGTTGAGAGTGGATGCACTTTTCAAGAATTTTGGATAGTGGGGATAGTAAAGCAATGATTAAGGATATGTTGGAACATCTACTAATTGTCCCTATCCATGAGGAACATGGGTGTTAAACCACAGTTAAATGTACAGTTTCCCATTCACATTTTCAAATTATATTTGAATTGAGTAAGAGAAGTACTTTGCTTTATGTGGAGTGTAATCAGTATGACAAGCTCTATATGTGACACAGAGGTTGTCTCTTAGTAACCTGCATGATACCAAGAAGAGGGGCAAGGCACTGAGATGGTCTGCATAACTAATTTAAGCCACTGATTTTTTTTTTTTAATGAGAAAGCACTGTGGTCACTGGTCACTCCATTTGTGACAAGTATTTCAACAGATACATACAGAATGGGGCATTGCATTCAATGATCAGCCTGATGAGAGCAGAGAGCAGTGGAATGATTATCCCTGGATCCGGACAGCATATCTTTCAGATATACGCTTAACATCTCTTTATAAATAATCTCTATCTTCATACCCTACATCCCATCCATTTTTTGCAATGATAATATGGTTATCTGGGCAGAATTCAAATCTCCCAGCCATAGCTCTCAGCTTCAGAAATTGGTGACAATGCCAAAAGAAATAAGAGGAGCCAAGGGCTCAAATTAAGAACAGATTTTAAATATTTCCATTCTATACATATAACATTGCCAAAATTAACATCCATTTTCTGACAGCTATGAAGCCTAAAGCTCACATCTGCCACTATTTAGTAATGATAGTCTGCAAATGTTTCCTGTATACTCTTACAAGCAGACACCATATCATAAATACTCTTATGTGTAAAATTAATCTACTCTTTCACTCTCATTCTCTCTTTCTCTCATTCTCATTAACCAACACAATAGCTTCCATATAATAGACTTGGATCACATACACCATTTTATAGAAAAGTAGCCGAAACACTCTCAAATACATTTATATGCTAGTTTTTTATAGCAAATAAGAGAGTAACCATAAATGCTCCCAAATAAACATAGATTTTTCTTGCTAATTTCTTCTTTAAAAAAGTAGTCTTCAGAAACCTTCACAAATAAAATATAGATTGTCTCTAGCTGCATACACCTTTGAAATCAGAAGCACTATTCAATTACATGGTTCCACATTTCCATAAACAGATTTACAGTCTCACTGCTATGGTCTTGCAATTTTCCTTCTGCACTGTTTAGGCTTGACATTCAATATTGCACATTTGTTTCTATTTTCTCGGAACTCAGGATCCCATAATGTCATTCTTTTAGTTATCAATGTGTGCCTACACTGCAGTCATACACAATTTCCTCCCCTAACAGCTGAAAGAGTTTAACACAAAATGGAGATTGAACAATAAATATGAAGAATAAGTATATGGAGAGAGAGAGGAAATGTTTAATGAAAAGACAGGAAGAAAGTTAGTAATTCACTGTTATGGTGAGTACCTCACATAACTGTACCATAACATTTTTCTTCCTGTTATTTCTCTGTAACCTGCAGCATACCTCTCAATCTCTTAGCACAAGAAATCTGGACAAAGCCTGATAAAATGGGAGGCCAAATGCCCCAAAATAGGGGCACATTTTAAATGTTGCTCTTATAAACTCAGAAAGATGCTAGAATAACAGGATTTGTGTTAGCATACATTTTCTGAAGGATATTAAGTCTGAAACTCAAATGCATGTCATTATTTAGTGACTTTAATCCACACCCCATCACAGTGTTTTGCCAGAAAACTACAAATTTTATGAGGAAGAAGACACAAATATGAGGCAAAAATATGGACATTCTGTGAAAATCTGGACAGTTGAGAGGTATGACCTGCAGGCAGAATACCAAGCTTTGCATCAGAGAGCAGGAGGCTCCACTATCATATCCTGAATGACAAATGTAGCAAAGTCTTCTAACAACTACGCTGATGCTTCACAGATATTTATCTGCTGCTAAGACGCTTTTAAAAATACAGCAGAAGTAGCCATATCTCTAACAGAATATGCTGTAACAGGAACTAGCTGATAAATAATACAAATTAGTAGTTAGCTAACTAGTTGGAAATTATTATTTACACAATGCTTCATCCTACTTGCTCAGAGTAAAAGAAACAAGGACCCACTCTGATTCTCTGAGCAAAGCTACTTCCAAAGACCAAAATCTTTTCACCAGGTTTCCAGGTGATGTACATAAGCTGCTATCATTTGAATACTTGTGCTGAGTACATTTGGCAAAAAGGAAGGATTGTTAAAGCATTTTTAAAAAGGTTCAAATGTCATGCAGAAAAAGAACACCTTCTTAAGGTATTGTATAATAGAGAGTATATTTCAAGAAAATTTTCAGCTAGGTAAGGCTGCAAGATCAGGCTCTTATGGGAGACAAACCATAAAGTAGACTGGTATACTTTAGCACAGGAAAAGACAGCTCAATACTGAGAAAGTCAGGCAAGTAGTCTAGAACTGTGGTTAAATCTGCCTCTAAGGGAGATAAGTTCTTTAACAACCATAAACCCCATATTTTTTTTTTCAATTTAGATAAGTTAGATTTCCATTTGTAGGTTTTCTGCATCCCCCTCCCCAAATCCAGACAACATCAGAAGAAAACAATAATCTATTAGGAATCAATCCCTGTACCAAAAGGATGTGGGGGGAAGGGTATCTGATTGTCTGTTTTTTTTATTTATTACATTTGATAACTGGGTAGGTGTACTGCTCATCAAACCCTTTCCAGCCATGACACAGGCTCATAGGCAAGAATTGTTGTTACAGTACAATAAAGAACAGTAGAACAAAGAGATTGGAATTACTGATCTGATGAAGTGTGGTCATCCCACGTGAAAGTGCTTATCTATTTATTTTTTTCATTGGAATAAACTGGATTTTAGAGCCTTGGTGGTTCTACCTTGTTTATTCTATTTTATAGATTCGAATTACAGAATTTCTAAAATGATAAACAAATGACAATTAAAACAAGTTAGATATATACAAATTAAATATGCTACAATATATATATAGATTCACATTCTCAGCATTTGGTAATACAAGATGACAACTGCAGAACACACTATATAAATAAAGCCTAACAATATTTTGGACATAATAATTATACTATGTACATGTAGGAAGCTTTTTTATTTATTTAGAATTTGACTAAAAACACACTTTAGGAGTATATGATTATACAGCCTCAAATACAGCAGGTGTTTTTAATAGTCTAAAAGGTTGCCTGACACAATAGCATAAAGGGCTGTCAGACACATTCAGCATATATTTTAACCAGTGTCAAAATATAGTTGCATTTAGATTCATTTTATAAAAGCTGTTTAAGAGTTTTTTCTGGAATGCTTGAATGATTTTGATATTTTTATATCTGATGATAGCTCATTCCATATAACTGGTCCCATTCTAGATAAAACGTTTTCACCTATGACTCTTTTGAATCTATGTCTGTTCAATGTGAATGAATTATCTTGGCTGTTTTGCCAGAATAGTTTTGATCTCTGACTTGTAGCAATCTTTTTACAATGGCCAGTAATGTTGTATAAGAATTTTAAATATAAGGGTATTCAGACGGTATGTGTTTGTTTATAACTGGCAGCCACTTGGCCTTTTTATACAGAAAACAGTGGCATTTTCTTTTACCTGTTAGTATTGCAAACCTGAAAATTTTATTTTTCAACTATTTTTGTGGATTATTTAGAGAGTAAAGTAAGAAGGGTAGGACATATACAATTTTTAGGAATTAGAACAATTTTGGCTAAGGACATATATGATCCTAGTGAGAGTAGATGTTTGTCTGTTTTTTAGCTGTGACAGTACCTTATTGGAGAGCTTAGCAGTTTGTGTAGTGAAGTTTAGTAAAAGGTTGAGTGTGAATCCTAGGTATTTTTGTTCTCTAGCATTTGGTATAACATTTACTTTTAGGTGTGTTATGAGTAAGGGGGAGTAAGGGCAGCTTCTTTGAAGTAGAGAGCACCATAATGTTAGTTTTGGAACTACTGAGTTGTAATTTATTATAAAGCCAACTGCAGAGCCCATGAAATTGTGACTGGTGTCTTTGCACCATTTTGTAGGACTTGCAGGCTTTGATTAATAGTATATTATCAGCATATAAGACTATTTTGTGATTAGGCAGGTCATGTGTGGTGTCATTCAGGATTGGGGAGAATAAAAGAGGCCCAAGGACCGAGTCTTGTGGTACTCCTTTGTTAAATGTGCCTATCTTGGAGAGTGAATTGTTAGCATATACTTGGAAGGATCTATCCTGCAAGGAGCTTCTAATCCAGCTATTTTTTTTAGTTTTTATAGTTTTTGTAGTATTAGGGTATGGTTAACTGCCTCAAAGGTCGACAAAAATGCCTGCAGTGATTATAAATGTTATCTGTGGCAGACAGTGCAGTTTGAGTATTAAAGGGATGTCTAAACCCATGCTGTTCATCACATAGTAGGCTATAACTATTTGTGTGTTTGTACAGTTGCTTGTGAATTCGTTTTTCGACTATTTTAGATATGGGACATAAATTATATATAGGTCTGTAGTCTTTCAATTGAGAGGGGGAATTAGTTATAGGTAGAGGGATGATAAATGGGTATTTGAATGCTGGTGGGACAATACAGGTAGTTAATGAGAGGTTAAAGACATAAGCAAGTGGCTATACAATTACAACTGCTTTCAGTTTTAAGAATTTGGGATGTAAATTGCTAAATTTAGTGCCTGATGTGTTTCAGTTTGGAGAGTAATTCCTTGGTTTGTTTTTCAGTTATAGTTTTAAAGTGAAAGGTGGCATCATAGCTTGCTAATGTGTATATATTTTGGACAGTATTATTGCTTGTTTGGGGGGAAGGAAATCAGCTAGTATAGTTTCTGAAATCATCTGGGAAGAAGGTGGAGTTCTTGTATTGCCTATTTGTATGCTTTACCTTGTCTGTTATGTCTCCTATGTGCTGTTTTATTACTGTTAGGGGTGAGGTTATTTTGCCTTTGTCTGAGGTGCTATGCTTTATCACTATTAGTTAAAATTCTGGTTGTTTTCAGCATTTCTAGGAAATGCTGTTGTATGTTCGCTTTGGAGGGGTCTTGTTTCCAGATGGACCATGCAGTGTCCCTCTCATGAATCTTATGTGTTATATTTTCCGTCAACCAAGGGCATTTTCATTCTAAAAATCATCTTTGCTTTAAGGGGAACAAGGTTTTTTGTACATCTGATAGGATACTAATGCAATAGTCAAGTGCAGATATGGTATCCTGCGTGAAGTACAGCTGGGTCCAGTATATGTTATTTAGGTAGTTATCCAATAGCAGCCATTTATTTTGAGGAAATGGTATATCAGTAATGAGTAGTAGGGGAAGTTTTTTTTTTGTTTTAAAGGACCATGTTGAGATTATCGGGCATTGATCATTGATACCATTAGGCTCTTTATTATTATTTACTTAGATACAGTTTTGTTCTATGTTTACAATAAGAAGGTCAATTGTTGAGTGGTTTCCAGATGTTGTATGAGGTCTAGTTGGTTGTTTTATAAAATGTACCAGACCTAAGCTTTTTAACATTTTCTTGAGCTTAGGTCCACATGGTCCATTTGCATTTTGATATTAAAATCATCTAAAATAATATAATATTTACAGTTGTGGTAATCATGTTGGTTACTGTCTTTTCTACTATATTTATTGAAGAGGGAGATGGGATGTATACAGCACCTATAAAGATATTTAAATTATAACCTAGAGTTATGTGAGTTAGTAACCAGTAAGGACTGCCATCATCGGGGGGGGGGGGCAGGGTGATGTGTGATCTGCTATTAACTATCTCTAAAGAATGCCAAGGAGCAAAACTTGTTTTAGGCCCATGTTTTCATAAGTGCTAAAATGTGAGAATTACAGGAATTAACAGGTTTCTAAAAGGGTCCATTTGTTGTTTATTGTGGTTTGCTATTTAGGGGTATCCTCTTGTTAGATATCTGTAGAGTGAAATTAGTGCAGTTGGTAAGGGGGCTATGGTTTAGCTGTATATCTCCAGGAAGTTTAAGTTTTTGTAGGTGGTAGAATAGCCTGCATATTTTAAATGCTGAGGATTTATATTTATTTAATGGCTGGAGCTGGAGAGTGTATTGTCCTCTAGTCAGACATGGTAGATACTTTAGAGATTCTTTGTACAGAGGGGAATATATTTATTTTAATAAATGTCTTTGATTTGTATGTTGGGGCTGTATATTTGAAGGGGGTTCTATTTGTGTCATGTGACCAGCTTGCTCTTTAGTTAACCATGATATGAGGAGCCCAGTAAAACTAAGCATTGCCTGCCAAAAAGGATTTATCACTTTCAAAGACATTTTGTTACCTCAGAGATAGTTATAAGGGGATCCAGGGGAAAATCCCCTGCATGAAGGTATAGGGGTCCTGCTCCCATGTAAGAATCATCTCAGTGCATCACCTTTTGTTATAAAAGACTCATTTGATCATGGCTTACTAAAAGGTGATGATCTGATGAACTATAACCAAGATAAGGACTGTAAAGGGACGGATGAAGCCACAGACCTAAAACTATCAAAACACCGAGCCTGTTTTTTTTTTTTAAACAAAACTATGAATGAAAAGGATTTGAGGGAAAACATATAAAAGGCCACTCATCTAGTCCATTAGAAGAGTAACCAGTATCATGGTGAAAAGAAAAAAAGAAGAAGACAAGTAATGAGTCAGGAGTCAAACAAATTCAGATGTGGAACCCACCAACCTGTAGTCATTTTCAGGAAATAGGAAATACCAGTCAAACTGAAAGTTATGGTTCAGATAAATCTTGTGGCTCATTTGGTTGTTTTATTTATTTAAATTATGGTTATCATGTTGTCAGACTGAGCCAAAGCCCCTAAAATGGTGGCTTATAGAGAAAGTTCTATAGTTACATTGATAGTGCAAAGATAATACAAAATAAATTAAGTGGTAAGTCCATTTAGCAATGAATGATATTTGAGTGTGGGTAATGGTGGTTTATCTATGGCTGGCATGGTTTATTCATGAGAGAGAACAGTAATTAAACCAGACCAGTCAAGTGCAAACCCAGCATTACCCACAGTAAGACAAGGTTTATTGCTATTATATAGTGACATTACTTAAGCAACTACAAATCTTACCTTTAAAAAAAATATATGGCATTGTAATATAGAACTTCATATGTTTTTTGCATTTCTTCACTAACTGTAGTCTTAGGAAAGAATGAGGGGGCATTTTTATAGTTGGACTGGCATTCTCATCATCAATATTTCTTTTTTGAAAAAAAGAAGGCATGTTTGTTCCAGTTTGCAATTCATAATTACATAAAAGAACAATCCTCACGCATTGGTGCTTGTGTCATTTATTCTCTGCTTGTGATTTCCTCTTCCCTTCTTTAATTACTCTGCATTTTTGTAAAAGGCATTCTCCAGTGGGCCAGTTATAATTATCACTTTTCTAACTCCTAAACTTGTTTTTCTCTTTATTCTTATCTAGAAACACAGTCTTACTGCCTAACTTTTCCCCTTGAATTATGTAGAATATTTGTATAGACAGATACTTCTAGATCATTCGAAGAACATGCATTGCAAATCTTGGCATTTATTGTGTCTGCTTTAGTTGCCTTGTGTATATTGAGTGATATACTAGGTCTTACGTTTTATCATGATGTGGGTAACAGACTGGTGTTGGAGTTTACCTTACTACCGTCCTTCATGCTCCATCACTGCCCAATTCTCCACTTGTTTCTGATAGCTTTAATTGCCTTTCTTGTCACAGTTTATTTTCGTTACTCCTATATGCAGACTATATTTATACCACTTCCTCCAATGGCACTTATTTTTGCTTTAATTTTCTGGTAATTGCTTTCTTTCTTGCTGTAAAAATGTGTTACTATTAATGTTCTGTTTCCCCTTCTAACTTGCTGATCTGTATCTGAGAATAACAGTCTTTTTATAAGAAAAATGTCCTTTCCAAAATATCTAATATCTTCTTCAGCTTCCATTTGAATTGTTCCAGCAGGGTGCATTCCTAAAAATTATGGGACCATGTTCCTCTCTACTTCTCTTTGCATCTCCAGCACCTATCGGAAACTGAAGGAAACATTTTTTTAATCTAACTGATGTATGTAAGTACATGTGGAAGCACTTCCAGGCGAAGATTTTACATTTTTTTGCCTTTGCTATATACTTTGGCAAGTTTATTATTTCCTGTCCCAGACAAGTAGGTATCACCTCCGTCATTTCTTTTACACACCCCTTATTTACTTTCTCAATTACTTTTTTGTCATTTCTCCTTATTATACGTTGTCCAGTTGCAATTAGCCTTTTTTACTTCCTCCTTCTGCCCTTCTTTCATTCACTTTCTGTACAATTCTAGGTGTATCTCTTTTTCTTCCCCTTTCTTAGCATTTCCTTCCAGACAGCCATTATCTCCTGATATTCCCATTCTATTATTTCTGGTAATACATACTCTTCCTGTAACTCATGCCATTCTTTTAAGTCTCCTTATGTTAGTACCTGCACCCTGTACCTTACCCCATCTTCCTCCACTTCCATCCCCGCAACATTGTTTATCTATCCTGATCAATTCTTCTTCCCCATTAGAATTTATGTGTCCTTCCATAGTCTATTTTCCCCTTGTCTCATTATTTTCTTATTCAGTTTATTCATCTCTCACAGAATGGGTAGCCACATTTGTTCAATATGTGATGAACTTATGTAATCCTATAGATCGTCTCCATTTTTCTGTAAATGATCTGTTACCTCCCATATCATTGCCTTCCAGGCTTCTTGATATAGTATGTAAAGTAACATCTATGAATTAGCCATTTGGGCTGCTTTTACGTACTCTCTTAAGTCTGGGACTCCCATTCCTCCACTTTCTGTCTTAAGCATCATTATCCCCCAGTCCATCCTTAGTTTTTGATTCTCTCAAATGTAGTTTTTATTACCTGCTCTAACATCCTCAGGATATATCCATGCCCTGGATATAAAGTTTACAGTAGAAAGAAGAGTTGTGTCACTTGCACCACCTGATCTATGTCCAAGGTTATCAGTTTATACCTCTCCATTGCCTGTGTTATTTTATTATAAGTTGCTTCATAGGTTACTACTAATGTGTACTCTACCATTTATTTCAACCATATGCCTAACTACTTGATTTTATCCTTCCAAATGCTTTGGTCTCCTATTGTCTATTTGACAACTTGTATAATGTTTATCATTAAGGCCCATGTGATATGTTGATTCATTTCATACCCTGTCTTCTTACTGAACCCTTTTAGTAGCTGCCATAGAGGTCCAATGTCTCTATTTGGTTATTCTAGTATTATCAGGATATCATCTGCATATAACATTATTTTTCTTTGTTGCTCCCCTCACTGATTTCACCTTATTTCAGAGTCCCTTACTGCCATAACCTGGGGCTCTAAAAGTTTTGCAAGCAACAGGGGTGGAAAGGACAGCCCTGTCTTGTCCCTCTTTCTAGATTGAATTCCTTAGTGTTGATGGCCTTATTTTAACCTTGTGGATGCCTCCCTATACATCTTTTCCATCAAACTTATCCATTTCTTTGCGAATCCCATATTTCCATTAAATTGAACAGGTAGCTCCACCTTACTCTATCAAATTCTTTCTCAGCATCTAGTATTGCTAACCCTGAACTTTTATCCTGTGTATCTTGTATGACCATCACAGCCTTAATTAGATTGCTATCCTCCTTCCCCCAACAAAATCTGGTCAGCTCCAGATGAATTATATCTACCAATACCCTTAGTAATCTTTCTGCCATTATAATCATGCTTTAGTACTGATATCTGACTTATGAGAATGGAGACAGCGGATCCTTACCTTCTTTCTGGATCTCCACTATTTTTTTTTTTTTTTTTTTTAAATATTTTTATTCATTTCCAAAAACAAGAAAACATGAATGCAGGTTATTTATGACAATGAAGTATTTAGAAATTATTTAAAAAGGTAGGCTAAAACCTCTAAACAGATATCAGACATTAAAACCAAAATAAAGTATTTACAAGGGTGTCTATTGTTGACATATAATTGACTTTCTATACAATTGTTTCCTAATTATAATCTGCTGCAGTCATTATTCTCCAGTATTTCAGTTACTTTTTGCCATGCTACGTATAATGATGTAGTTCTTTCAGTTCTTCCTTTAACAGTGTTCATTTCCAGTTGCGATACTGCTGACACCATATTCATGAATTGCTTAAAAGTTGGAGAAGCTTTGGATTTCCAGTTTGATGTAATATTCTTCCTTGCAATAGCTAGGAGAGTCCATAAGATTACATATTTTGTTCTTGGCACACAGTCAGGTACAGGTGCATTAAACAAAATAATAGATTTGGAAATCTGGAATTTATCATTGAATACCATTTTCAGAAAATAATTTATTTTATCCCTATATGGTTTAATCAAATGGCATTCGTAGAAAATATGTTGCCAGTCTGCTTTTATTGATAAATCACATCTCCAGCAGCCAATATTTTTCTTAAACATAAGTTCCATTTTATGAGGGGTTACATAAGATCTGTGTATGAATTGCCATGTAAAAAGTCTCCAATGTAATGAAAGTGATGTCTGCTTTGGAGAGAGAAGAATTAGTTTTTTATCTCTGTCATTTGGCACATGTCCATTAACTGATCTATAATAATTCCATATTTTGTCATTATTATGCATTTTTATTTTTTGTTTCTTTTATAAATAGATGATAAGTATCCCTTTCCAGTAATGGGTTGATTCGTTAGTAATATTATATGTTCTATAAGGTTAGGAACATTTTGTCTTATTGATGGTTGCATTGTTTCTTGTTTGTTTAATGTATACTGTCTTAATTCTTGTACATGTAACCACAAAATATCTTCCATATTTAATTTCTGTTTAATCTGGTCTATTGTCAGAGGTTTTCCAGAGTTTAGCAATTGATGCCAATATATTAATCCCTTTTCTTTAAGCATGTTGACTACTTCCATATTAAATGTTATTATATTACCTTGTGTGTACGCTACTGGATATAAAAGAAATGACCATGCTTTAATATCAGGATTGCTATTAATAAGATTTTGGAAAATTTTTAATGTATAAGTAATGTATTTGGAACTTATATTTTTATTCTTATGTATCATCATATATTCCTTCATCGGCCATAGAAAATTGTTTGGTATTAAATCTGTATACTTATTTGCTACTACAAATCTTGATTTTAACCAGATTCTCTCATGAACTAGCTTCCATTTTGATGTATATTTTGTATTTAGCCATAATGATATTGTTTTATTAATGGATGAATGCAAATATATTTATATGTCTGGTAAACCTATGCCACCTATATCCCAATCATCTAGATGATACTTCATAGCTATCCTTGGTTTTTTTGGATACCATAGGAATCTTACCATTAAATCATTTAATTGTTTTAGGTGCGATTTAGCTGGTGGCAAAGAACAAGCTTGTATGACATAAAGAATTTTTGGAAATATGATCATTTTAATTATATAAAGCCTTTCTTCCATTGAAAAGAAGAATTTATTCCATCTTTGTATTAGATTTTTAATATTATTTAAGGTCTCTTTATAATTTGTTTCAATTGTAGTATCTAGGTTGTTAGTTATTATAATTCCCAAGTATTTAATTATATTATCGGTAGAGATATATTTATGGTATTTTTTATTTAGATCTTTTTTATTAGTATTTATAAGCAATACATTTGTTTTGTTCTCATTAAATTTAAGACTTGAAAAGTTTTGAAAGTTTTGAATTGAGTCCCATAATGCTTTTAAACTGCTATTATTATTTTTAAGGTAATTAAAATATCATCAGCAAAAGTTGAATTTTAAGCTCTAGGCTGTTGTCTAGTTGTATTCCTTCAATATTTTTATCCATACGTATATTATTTGCTAAGGGTTCAATGACTAGCGCAAACAATAACGGAGAAAGAGGACAGCCTTGTTTTGTGCCCTTAGTTATTTTAATAGATTTAGACAGACAAGATCCCAGTTTTATATAAGCCAATGATTTTTCATATAATGATTTTATTAACAAAGTGAAGTTGTTTGAGAAGCCATATTCTTCTAAAACTAACCATAGATAATCCCAGTTCACTGAATCAAATGCGCTATTTATGTCTAAGCTAATAACATTCATTTTGTTTTTTGTGACATTTATATAATCAATTAAGGAAAGAATTCTTTTAATGTTGTCATAAGTGTTCCTATCTTTTATAAAACCTGTTTGATCCTCCTCTATCAAAAGTGGTAGTAATTGTTTTATTCGAGCAGCATGTATTGCCATAAAAATTTTATAATCTATATTAAGAAGTGAAATGGGTCTGTATGATGAACATTGACTGGGATCTTTATTTTGTTTCAGAATTGGTGATATTAATGTGTACTTCCAAGAAGGAGGAATGTCTTTACCATTTTTAACTTATGTAAAGACATTCAATAACAACAGCGAAGCCTCATTTGATAGTAATTTAAACATTTCTGGGGTGATATTATCTATACCTGGAGCTTTGTTTAATTTTAGCTTATTTACTTCAGTTTTAAGTTCTGTCATTGTTATTTGTTTATCTATTAGTTGTACCTGCTCCTCTAATAACCTAACTTTAAAATTGTTTTTGAGAAAAGCTTTCAATACTGAATGTGTTTCTGTTTTCTCATTTTGATTATTAAGTTTATGAAAAAATAGCCTAAAAGCTTCTAGTATTCCTTCTAAATCAGATACTTTCTTTTTGGTTTCTATATTATGTATTTCCTTGATTTGATTAGTTTTAATAATCTTTTTAGTCCTAGTTGCTATTCTTCATTGGTTTTTAGGGTTCATTGAATAGTAACATAGCTTAATTTTTTCTAAGTTGATCATTGTTTTGTGGTGTAGCGTCTCTGAGTATTTTTTATTAGTATCTTCTAGTTCTTTTATTAAGTTGGTATTTCCATTTTGAATATCAAGCTTTAAATTATTTACTTTTGACTGTAATTCCATTAATTCCTTATTCCACTGTTTTTGTTTATTTTTATACCATCCCACCGCTCTTCCATATAGGTATGCTTTCAATGCATCCCATATATATATTTCAGATACATCTTTTGTAAGATTGATATCTAGGAATGTTTGTTCCTCTTTAATATAAAATTCCTCAAAATCTTTGAGATTTGTTATGTAAAATGGTATTCTTGTTACTGATATCCTTCTCTTGAAACATAAGTCTGTCTCAAATGTTATGGTGTTATGGTCCACAAATGGACATGAAATTGTCTTGACTTTATTTAATTTAGAGGTTAAATCCTTTGTTATGTACACTCTATCTATTCTAGAGTATGTATTATGTCTATGGGAAAAATGTGTAAAGAATAGTGAATCTGGGATAGCATACTCATTTATGTCAACTATATTAAAAGTTTCAACAAACTCAGATAACAACTTTGTTAAAGGTGATCTCTTACATGTAGTTTTAGTATTTGTGTCAGTTTCTTTTATAATGCAATTGAAATCTCCAGCTATGATTAAATTGCCTTTGGTATATTGTACAATGTCTTCTAAGTGTTGTTTGGCCACTCTAACACCTAGTCCTGGTATCCAATAAATATTCACTAATGTATATATCATTTCATTGATAGATATTGTCACTAGACAAAACATTTCTGAGTTGTCATGGAACGTGTTTATGATTTTAGGCATTAAAGTAGTATTTTTCCACAAAATTGCTACTCCCCTTTGCTTCTGATTATAGGTGGAACTTACTAGTATTGTATAATTTTTATTGTTTATTTTATTTATGTCTTCCTGTGTAAGGTGTGTTTCCTGTAAAAATACTAGTTGCGCTTCACATAGCTTTAAATATCTATAAAGACTTCCCCTTTTGCAGCTATTATTTAAACCATTTACATTAAGAGATATACATTTTGCAATTGGATTTATATTAGCTTTGCTTTTATCCATATTCATATACTCGTAACAATGTGTAGATGTGTGTACATGAAGAGAATGACTTGTTCTTTCTTCTTCCAACAGTATTACAATAGATTATAGACACCCAATAAAAGTAAATTACAAGATCATAACTGAGAACAATATAAGATAAACAACCACCAAACCCCTCCATGAGAAAAAACATCTCATCCTTGAATGATCTAATCATTCAAGCAATCTCTCTAAGTCTGCATTTCAGCATCCTCCCCCGGCCCCGCCATATGGTAGTTTTATAATGAAAAGTATCTTATATATCTTTTAAGCATACATGTATCTGTATTTACAGATTACTTAAATACAGTCTTTATCTATTTTTAATATTTTATAAAACACTAAGGCAACACAACTATACATAGATTTAATACTTAACTATTTGGTTTTGTTTAAATTGTAAAGGAAAATCTTTTATTTTAATATATCTTTTGTGTAGCAATAATGGTTATGCATCTTAAAAATAATATGCTTGCTGTCTATCTCCCTTATAGTGTGAGTGGCATTCATAGGTATCAAATTTATTGTAATGGTCTACATATATATATATATATATATATATATATATATATATATATACATATATATTTGTATACATACACACACATATATATATATATATATATATATATATATATATATATATATATATATATATATATATATACACATACATACATACACACATATATGCATACATACATAAAAAAAATGTTAAGCATTATATGCATCAGTTAACCATGCCACAAGTTGATTAAATCAGAAAGTATTCGTAACAATGAATATAATGTTACATTTGTATTGTCATTTATCAGTTATCTTATAGTTTTCTTTTAATTCAAAAAGTCATATTTTAGTGGTATGAATGCTACTAATTTGTTTTTGGCATTGGTATTATATAGTTTAAGGCTATATTTCTTAGCAATTCTTATATATTTAATAGTGCCACTGGCATATTTCATCGCTAGTGTACCACATATGTTATATGTCAAATAGCAACTCATACTCCTTATGATATTACAGGATTTATCTGCAGCGTTATAACTGTAAGGTTGGAAAATATGAGAAGCAAAGTAGGCTTTAAATATGCTATAACACAATTGTTTGGTACTTATTACTGTCAACTCTTCTACATACACAGGAAAAGATAACCTTATATGACCATCAACCATTTTCCTTCATTTTTCTCTTCATCCTTCTATTCTCCATTTTTAATAAATATTTGTTTCTATTGTGGCTTCTTTGAATTTAGTGAGGGTACTCCATATATTATAGATAATATACAACGTTCAAACAGAGAACATGCCCAATATAGAGACATATTCTCAACTCAAGTGGTCCACACCATATATTTATAACACTGCAGTCAGAAATATACTAATGAATATGCAATAACTAGCAGCTTTGCAGCATGTGTGTGTCTCTAACAAGTACATACCTATAGGATATTAAAAAGAATAGATAGCACGCTCTTGTTTCATAATTAACAAATGCACACAGCCTGGTATTTACTTTCATAGACAGAAATTAGACCTGTTACTTATATGCATATCAGGTACCAACAGCAATATGTTAGTAAATGCCTATGCTATTCAAATCATATTTTAATGCTGACTGATATGAGATGTAGGGGACAATGGCTTTAGCGTTTGTGATGTTATATAATATATATTCAGTATTATAAGTAAAAGTATGTTGCATGTCTATTTGCAATCTAAGGTTCAAGGCTGATCAATTTAGACATACAAGACAATCTCTTTAGCCTTGGTTATATAATGGGAGTTAATGTGTCTCTATACAACCATTCACTTTCAGTGAGGATGTTCAATATTAATATAACTTGCCTTTAATAAAAGCATACTTATAATTCAGCAGTTCTTTCCTATATATATATATATATATATATATATAACAATATCATAAGCAAGTCTGAGATTTTTTCTTGCTCATTACTGCTTAATGATTGTGCTACTTGAACAATTTAATATTTACAGAGTATCTTGATAATTAAACAGCAACTCCTTTTTACCCTTAAAATGCCTAATAACACATAGCTACATTCATGAACCTTAATTGACTTACTATCCTTAAGGTTGAGTACACTAGCTGCAGTGTGTTTACAAATATGTTATATAGTTCCAGTCAAGGACTTAAATATATTAATTTTTTATAAAATTAAGTTAAATTATAGTAATTTACGTGGGAGATCTTATCAGAAAAGATTATAGTAAAGTCTGTATGTATTAACTATTCATACAGATTCTTCCAAGTGATATACTTCTTTTTAAGCTTTGTGTGCTGTTTATGTGTACAATTCAAAATGAATAACAAATATTACAATATAATAAAACGTCATGTATGTGTTGATACCTTCTAAATTCATTAGGTACTTCAGTGTACTTTTAATATTTGTTAAAACTGTAAAAGCACTTTGCCATCTCATAAATAGTGTGCTGGTTACTTTAAGTAGCTTAGGAGCTGCCACCACACCCATACTGTCTTGTTTTAGTGCTGACATCACTCATGACTGTTTACTTTCATTTTGTGCTGTTAGAAGGTTTAACACACTGTAATGGATTCTAACTGAAGAACCTTTATTCAGGGGTGGTAAAATAAGAGTTCCCAGCTCGTGACCATGGTGGGAAGACAAAAACAAAGTAAGTGAAGTTTTTAGGGCTTTTTTAAACTGAACACCAGCTCATTAAACTTCTATTAGTTTTCTTAACATTAAGGGCAGATATACAAGCCAAACAGTTGTTTGTTAGTCAAAAGGCACTTTTAGCATCAAAGAATAGATAATTACTTTTCAAGGCACTTTTTGACAGTTATTACTATCAGTTCTATATATTATTATGTGTATTAAATACATCAGTTTAGATATTTCATGCAGCTTAGTGTAAATAATATAAAAAGGAATCATGCTCATTTAAACACACCACATTAATATGTCAGTGTAAATACATCATATTCTATACTAGCAGTAAAAGGCAGGTAATTTATAAATGAACTATCTAAACATCATTTAGAGTTAGAAAAATCATGACTGTAAGTATTTACACTGTAATAGAGAAAGATATGTTACCTTGCTTTCTTTAAGGTTGTTTCCTGTAGTTATAAAATGTCCTGCTTATCTTGTATTTATATTGTTTCAAAGACTGACACATGTGTAAAGCATGAATGCTTTCAAAGAACTTTTTTGCCTTACAGAGCAAATAGAAGACAATAATGTTTGTGTTTTTCATGTCTTTTATCGTTTCTTCTTCTTCTTGTCAGCAGTGCTCCATTCATTTTTTTTCTAAGTGACGCCTAACCCCAAATTGGGAGAAATCCATTTCTTCCACATTATCCAAGGTTTTATTAGCTGAAAGATAAGAAACTGTTGCTTGCAGAGTGTCAAAAGTTTTAGGACCTTCAGTAAAAAATATTTTTATTCTTGCAGGGAACAGCAAGTGGATTTTAAGTTGTCTTTTTTTCAATTCCTTTATCAGAGGGAGACATTCTTTTCTTGCAGTTATAACTCCAGCAGAATAATCATTATCAAATCTGATTATGTTGTCTTTGTATTTAACTGGAGAAGTTGACCATGCTGTTTTTAAAATAAGTTCCTTGTCCTGTGATGAAAAAACTTTACTATTATTGATCTCGCGTGATTTTTGATTTGATGGTTGATGAAGCAGCTATTAAGGATCTGTGGGCTCTTTCAATTCCATAAGAAAGAGCTTCAGGCAATTTTAAAACTTCTGGTAACAAGGTAGTAAGGAAAGTCACCATGTTATCTCCCTCTGTTTTCTCTGGTAGCCCATAGATGCGAAGGTTATTTTGTCTGGACCTGTTCTCTAGATCCTCTATTTTATTTTGTAATGAAGCATTTTGTTGTGATAAAAAATGTAGCTGAAGATCTTGTTCTGAGAGTCTGCCCTCAGTATCATTTAAGGATCTCTCTATGTCAGCTATTTGAGACTTCTGTTGCGTCATTATTTCTTGTAGTTGCTGTATTTGTTTTGTAGATCTCTCCTCAAAAGTGTCCAGTTTGGTATTCATTTTGTCAAATTTCACTGACAAGTCTTGTATAGCATTTAATAAAGACTATATCTCCTTTTTCATTGTCTGGTCCTGTGTGGTATGCTTAGAAAAGTTCATTTTCAGTAGATTCAGATACCTTCCTTCTTGTTTTTGACAGGAAAAATAATGTTTAAAGCCAATGTTTTTGCACTGTAGACTTCTAGTGATATTAGTAGAAGTAATTCAACAAAATAGGTTTGTCTACAATATCTAGTTTTTAAAAATTCCTGTCAGAAATATCTTTTGAGTGCAGAGCTGAGAAAAGATGCTGCCAACCAGTCTACATCCTAGCCATACCCCTGGATCTCCACTATTATTGCCTGCTTGCATGTTTTTTTTTTGGGGGGGGGCGCTGCCTTATAAAATTCAGTTAAACAGTTGGTCCCATCAGTCTATTCTTCGGCCTACCTCCTATAACCCATCCATCCTGGGGATTTCTCTTTTTCCATCTTTCCCAGTGCCCTTTCAATTTTCTGTCTGCCAATCCATCCCACCAGCTCTTCCGGCAACACTATTCCTTCTCATGATTCTTGCTCCTTATATCAACCCCTATCTCTTCTCCATACAGCTGTTAGTAGAACCTTATAAATCTCTCTGATATCTCCTACAAAGTATTCCTTTTGTCTTGATCAGTCTCATCTTTTAATCTAAATAAACCTCTTTCTATCTCCCCTGCTTCAGTTTTAGTACTAGAGCTTTTATTGTTTGTGGTGTATTACTGTAAAATAGGCTCTCTATTTTTTCCCTTCTGAGTAAAATTTTTTCACCTTCTCAACCTTGTATTTTTTGTCTGAGCTCCTATTCCTTTTCTCTTTCTAAAACTGACTTAGTACCTTCACGTTTCCCCTTCAGCACGTTCAATTCATTGGTCATTGCATTCTTGATTTCCCTCCCTTCTCTATTTATCTTTTTACCCCTTTCCTGTACTCTTTCCTTAAGATATGTTTTAAATCTGTCCCACCTATCTGCTGTCCACTGTTCTGTCTCTTTTATAAACTCCTGCATTCTCACTTTTAGCCATTTCCTTCCTCCTCTGTCTTTATAAGATATAAAAGAAAGCTCCAATGAAAAGGCAATTTCCTTTTTTCCTGGTTTTTAAGGATTCACAAGACTATGGCATGATGTGAAAGCTTCAAGGGCTCACATTCCATGTTATCCACTACCTGTCGGTATTCAACATTAATGTATCCCTAATCTACCCTACACCAAGTTTTATATCTTTTTGAACAGAAGGAATATCCCTGTCTCCCCTGCTCTGTGCCCTCTACTTCAATGTGTCCACCCATCCCATAGAGCCCAGGTATTGGAGTACAAATCTGCCTTCTTGTCTTATTCTCAAGTGTTGTGGGCCTCTATGTACATCTAGTTTATGCATTTTTACACTTCAGTATCCCACCATTATATACACTCTTAATATTTAGTTGTAGTGGGAAATAAATTGACACCACTTTTATCTTTCTACCACACAGTCTTCCATTCATCCCTGCATACATGTCTTTGAGGTCTTCTATCTTCCCTTCAAGTTCAAAGAGTAAGCGCTTTTTCATTAAAATGGATCCTCCCCTTCTTCTTGCCCCTCACAACACATTTGCAACCACCTTATACTCCATCCTATTCAACTGCTTTGCCACTTCATTCAATAATGTGTTTCCTGCGGTGCCAAAATCTGGTGCCTCTTTTCGCTGGCATGCCTTAGAATTCTATCTCATTTCACAGCGTTACTATTCCATTTACATTCCAAAACGCTATCTTGACCCTACCCTACATTTTGTTTCTTTAAGTCATTACACTGGTTTGACCCTCCTAGTCTAGCAATTATCTGTGGGGATTTCACCCTTCCATCCTTTACCACATATCTTTCTAGTACTTCTCTTCTTCCTCTCTCCCATTCATCCTCTTTCACTCATCACATTGTTGTTTAGTGTACCTTCATAGCCCTATTGCTTAATATGAAATTTGTATCTATGCCACTTCTAACCATCTATCTCTGTTCTAATTGCATGTTCCTCTTCTTTTACTCTTAGGTTCTCTACCTGTTTCACTGTCCCTCCTCTACATTTCCTCCTGGTAACACTCCATACTATATACATATTTACAAATAGTTTCCATTTCTGGAGTTTGCATCACTACTTAACTTATGTAGGTTGCATTCTGCCCTTTCCTTGCACTAGCAATGCAGTTGCTTTATCAGACGTACCACATCTGCAGCCTTTTCACACTATTATTTGTTAGTTGCAATATTTCCCTCTGCCTTCCATTGCCCTCTTTTAACCTGTCCCCCTTTCTCACTATATGCTTTTATTACTATCTGCTGTTTTTCATGTCCTTCTTACCCCTAAAGAAATGAAGCCTAAATATAGTTGGGAATGTGTTGCTTAATTTACCCTCTTGCATTAGTTATATAATACCATGTAATAAGAAAAAAATATGAAAGAACACAAAACCATTTATATACCCTTTTACAACTTACATATATATATATATATATATATATATATATATATATATATATATATATATATATATATACACACACACAGTCAGCTGTAGATCTGCATTGTTACCTTAAATTTCAGCAGTCTTTTACTGACAGACATTTTGCCCTAAGAACATAGTAGTGCAACAGATTATCCTGACTACATATGCTTCAAGCTGATACTGTTTGAGGGTGATCTGTTATACTCATTTTTCAGTGTCATTTCCAGCCCTGGCTTTCCTTTATCTCAGCTATTTTCTAATTTGCATTTTAGCAGTCACCACAAGGCTTTGTGCATCACAAGCATTACATACTCAGTACTGTTAAGGAAGTAATTAAATTATCATCAAAATAGTTAAACAAGTGTCATGCCACTTTTGGACCTTCTCAAGAGCCCCCTCCTACCTTTGATTTTTTCAGATTTTATGTTTTTCTACAATTCTCTTTATAGAAATCAAAATTAGTATTTTATATTCAAGCAGCAGTCCAGATGTCTTATTCACAGGGATTTCTCCTTTCACATCTCTTCCACTCAATTTTTCTTGAGTATTACTGTGCCTCACATCTTCTACAATCTTCACGCCTTCTTTAGCTGCTGCTTTCATTGAAATGAGGTGGGGTGGGGTGGTGATCTTTGCATACCCCCTCTCTATTGGTCAATGCCCTTTATCATGTCCTTTTTCAACCTCTTTGGGATATGCAGTTCTAATGTAGCCAACCTGTGGTTCGTTGGTTTATTTAACCTCTTGAGCACCTATGCTGGGTCACTGAATGTGCTCTCTGCACCTCTACATAAAAGTCCTTAGACTTGTTGGCTATAGCAACTGCCATCTTAAGTCTTTCTGCTTGGACAGTCTGATTGCCTCTTCAAAAAACTACTCTTTCTGTCATGTCTCAAAAGAAAAGTCCTGGTCAATATAGACCTGCTTCTCTCCAACCATAATTTTATGTCCTGCTTCTACACTGTCTCTAGTATCTTTACTTTCAATTCATATATTTGTAGGCAGATGATTATACGCCTTCCCCTATCTAATCCTTCCCTTTTTGGCCTCCATACTGTTTTGTGGGCCCTCTCTAATTTTATATCTTTGTTTGAAATTTTCGTCTATTGATGCACCAACTCTTTCAAAGCTTTTTTTGCAGTAACCAGCTTCATGTCTTTTCCAGGACCCCAACCAGTTTAATATTCTTTTTCCGCACTCTGTTTTCGAATTCTATCAATTTGGCTTCCACCTAGTCTCATTTTGTCTGCATCCAGCCTTGCCTTCAGTTCAGTTGCAGCTTCCATTGTGCTTTGTATTGTTGCAGCAAGTTCATTCAGGGCTTGTTCAGCCTCTTCTATCTTATATCAGGTGAACTCGTCATCTACTACATCATTCATTTAATTTCTTTTATTTCAGCCTAGATCACTTCTAACATCACCTGGATGCTCACCTCTACATAAGTGTCTTTCTGCTTCATTTTTCTACCTTGTTGCTGCCTTCTTTTTTCTTCTTTTTTATTTGTCTTTTATTGCACATCATCTTCTTTATCTTCCCACCACTCATTTTGAGAGCTTTTCTTCTACTAGTTTAGCTTTTAATGAGAAGTTATGTACTTACCATAACGTTCCATGTTAGTTGTCTTCTTCTCGCCTTCTTTCTTGCTGGATGGGTTCGGAGTCGAACCTCGGCTCCAACTCAGCCTATTACTAAAGCTCGAGAGCTATTTTCACCGGCTCGAGGCTATACTATGTCCCATAATGCTAGGTGTCATATACCCAGATCTCGTTTGATAGCTAACACTATGGACATACATGTCCCACCACAAGAAAAGAGTAAATCTATCTAATATATGTAAAAATAAGCTCTTCTACATATATCTCTTACAAGGGCTACCAAAAAGGGAGCAAGAGAGCTAGCTGAGAAGATAACTCTGGTGATAAAAGATATCTCACAAGATACTCTAGGTCTTTCCAGGCAAGGGGGATGGAGGGTGGGACGCAAGAAAGAAGGTGAGAAGAAGACAACTAACGTGGAACGTTATGGTAAGTACATAACTTCTCAATGTTAAGTTGTCAATCTCACCTTCATTCTTGCTGGATGGGACAGCGTCCCTAGCACCTTAGTCCTGGGTGGCTCAATGGAACAGACTCTTGAGTACAGTGGAACCAAAATCAGCCCGACTTCTGGAGGCGATGTCCAGTTTGTAATGAGAAATGAAGGAATGAGGGGAGGCCCATGTGGCCACTGCACAAATAGAATCCATGGGTAACCTTGCTTGAAAAGCTACTGAGGAAGCTAATGCTCTAGTTGAATGAGCTCTAGGCTTGGTAGGGGGCTCCTTATGCCTCAACTGATAGATTAGCGTGATAAGAGAGGTAAACTATACGGACAAGGTTACTTTAGAAACTGGAAGGCATTGCTTTCCTTCCGCGTAAGACAGGAAGAGCTGTTCTGATTTTCTCGACTGTTTTGTTCTATCAAGATAGAAGCGTAGTTGACGGTGGATGTCTAAACAATGTAGTCTTCACTCAGCTCTATCAGTATAATTTGGGAAGAAGACTGGGAGATCAATAGTCTGATTAAGATTTTTTTCAGAGAGTACCTTAGGTAAAAAGGAAGGATTAGTCCTAAGAGACACTCTATCTTTGTGAAAAACAAAATAAGGGGGGCGCACAGAGAGAGCTTGTAGTTCCGAAACCCTTCTCGCTGAGGTAATAGCCTCCAAGAAGTGTTTTCCACAAGAGCAGTTTTAACGAGCAGGAAGCAGCTGGCTCAAAGGGAGGCAGAATTAAAGAAGACAGCACCAAATTTAGATTCCATGGTGGAGGAGGGTCTTTAACCGGGGGCCTAAGTAATAGGGTTCCTTTTAGAAAGGCTTTGCAAAGCTTGTGGGACATAATGCTGGTCTCTGACAAGCAAACGTGGAAATTTGCAATAGCCGCCAACTGGACCCTGATAGTGGCTGAGGAAGAGCCCGTTTGGAAATGTTCCACCAAAAACTCTAGAACTGTTTGGACAGGAGCTGTGAAAGGGTCCACTTGATTTTGCCTTGCCCAAATAGAGAAACGTTTCCTTTTACTAGCATACGTCCTTCTGGTGTTAGACTTGTGAAAGGCAAGGATGATATCACATACTGACTGAGAAATGAAGGGAAGCCTGGCTAGGGTTGGAAGTGGAGCAACCAAGCTGTGAGGTTGAGAGATGGAAGGGATTGGTGCAGCCCACCTGATTGATGCGTCAGAAGGTCTGGCAATGGGTCCAGATGCCAGGGCTGCTCTAGTAGATGATGTTGCAGGAACAGAAACCAAACTTGTCGGGGCCAGTAAGGGGCAATGAGGATCATCCTGGATCTCAAGGAAAACTAACTGTAGATACAAGAATTTTTAAATACAACCTGGAGCCAGAGAAAACGCAACCTTGTAGCTGAAGCGGCAAACAAGATCTGGGTATATAACGCCTAGCATTATGGGACATAGTATAGCCTCGAGCCAGTGAAAATAGCTCTCGAGCTTTAGTAATAGGCTGAGTCAGAGCCGAGGTTCAGCTCCGAACCCATCCAGCAAGAATGAAGGCGAGATTGACAACTTAACATCTGCTATTATTCTCTCTTGTTGCAGAGTTGCACATTCCAGCTGCTGCATTACAATGCCGCCATATCAGAACTCTTGCCATCATTATTTCTAAATGGTTTAATTAATATATGTAATATGGTACTATACAATGACATTATTTAATAAAGAAATGCCTTAATTTTATAAAACAGTGTTATTGTATTATGAAATTTCATTTGTTTTCTGTTTGCTGGTTGATGCTAGTGCCTGGGGTGAGGTGACAGGAGTATTGAGCATGTGTCTGTCTTTGCATGTGATGATGCTTATGCTGTATATTTGCTGAATGCAGGCACTGTCAAACTGGGCACTTAATTATTCTTTTTTGTAAATACTGCTATGCAAGAGAAAGGATGTGGACATTCTGACAGAATATTTTTACAATAGGGAGAATGCATACTTTGGTTTGTGATGTACAGGGCAATGTAGTTTTTATAGTGACATTCTTTTCTTTTAGTCCAGCAGTTAGCAGTACTGAAGAAAGGTGGATATGATTTTTTCAATTTTGGTAGCTTCTCTGTATTTTATCATGCTACTGACCTACCCTGGCTCCATGGCACTGAGGACGGTAGCCATTACTGCAACCCAGGTGAAAGGGATACGAACAATATCTCTTGCACTGGAGAAGTCAGGCAGGGAGGAAGTAAAAGTAAGAAGTGTGGACAATCTGCCTTTTCGGAGGGGGTGGGGAAAATACATAGGAAAATATAGTTTCTCCAGTGGAGACTGGGGAAATCACACCCAGTGCTTGAGAGGAGGGGACAAGGCAGGATGCTGGCAACATGCCTTGAGGAAGTTAGGGACAAACGGAGTAGGCAGCCCATTGAACATCATCCTTCTGCTCTGCAAGCTGACTGTCTAAGGGGAACAGTTGTGCTGAAGCAGAAAACCATTGAAGTACTCCAGATGGTTGTCTGAATGATGGCCCGTCCAAGTCAACCCTCATCCCCAGTGATGGGTAATAAATGGGCCAACTGGCCAGAGGGGGCTTGTGGCTGACTCTCTCTGCTTTTGGGATGACATCCATTAAAGGACCTCTCTGTGTATTAAGGGGTCTCTATGAAGAGGGATGAATGCTCAAATCAGATGCTGACTGTAGACTGTGTTCTCCCTTCTTATTCATTCTTTTCCAAAGTTTCTTTCACTTGGGGAACAAATACGGATGATCTGTTGGAGGGGGCATTCAGAAAGGATGCCTTAAAGATGTCTGCAAAAACATGTAACTGCAACCAGGCATGATGGCACATGGCAATACCAGTGCCTGCTTCTTTAGCTTTCCCACTGGCTGCACTGGGGAGTAGCCTTGTTGACAGACGGATGACGGATAACACAGAAGAAAGCTGGTTTTCCATCTGTTTTCTTGTGTCCATTGTAGGGGTTCCCAGAGAAAATCCAGGATCTGTTCAAACACATCTCTTTGGAAATATGTAATGTGTATCACAGTTTAGAACTCTTAAGAAAAAAGTTTCTGAGGTATATACTCACTTCCCAAAATGGTTCATCATCCTAGACTCCCTATTACGAGGATGTACCATGCAGCTTTTCACAAAAAAATCCTTTTTGGGAGTTATTGCAACCACACTGAAATCAACAGAAAGCCCTTACTCTAATAAGGCCTGTCCTTGGGAGCTCTCAGAGATTTACTGGGTTTTCAGGGTATTGGTTATATCTTGTCAGGTTGTTCCCACCATACCCTGTCCACCACTAGCAAAGTCCTGGAAGGCCTGCAACGCCACAAACACTGCTCTCATCTCTAGGCACTGATATGCGAGTTGGCCATTTTGGGGGACCACGTGCCTTGGACTGTTCTCTCCAGAAAATGCTCCCCCCACCTAATATGAGAAGTGTCCATGGTAACCATGGCTTTGGGCTGAGGGAGAATGAAAGGACAGCCTTGTAGAACTTGATCCAAATGAATCCACCACAAGAGGTATCTCTTGCATGCCTGAGTGATTGTTACTTGTGTTGATGTATGCTGATAAAGACTAGACCATTGTGTTACTAGCATCCACTGAAGAATTCTCATATGAAATCTTGCTAGAGGAACTAAGAGTATGGCAGCCAACACTGACCCCAATGCTTGAAGGATCAACCGGGCTGAGATGTTGGTACTGTGCATTATTCTATTGACTTGGAATCTGATAGTTTGTACTCTTGAGAGAGGAAGAGAAGCTGTCACTGATGTCATGTTAAAGACTGTTCCTATGAATTCCAAAATTTGATTTGGTTGTAGTTGAGACTTGTAATTTATGGCTATACTCAGATGAAAACAAATCTGAAGTACCTGATCCCTTGTCCTCATTAGAAGATGCCTAGTTGGGGTGGTAATGAGCCAGTCAACTAGATATGGAAACACACGGAATCTCTGCAGTCTCAAGTGAGCAGCCACCACTGCCAAACATTTGGTAAACACCCTGGAGCTATGGTGAGGCCAAAGGGCAGTACTCTGAACTGGCAGTGACTGACTCCCAGCTGGAAGCATAAGTATCTTCTGGATTGTCTGCTCATCTTTATGTGATAGCACGCATCCTGAAGGTTTATCAAGCACATCCAGTCATCCTTGCCTAGGAAGGGGAGAATGGACTGAACTGTGACCATTCAAAACATTGTATGTCAAACTGACTTGTTCAATATGCTGAGATCCAGTTGGTCTCAGTCCCCTGTTTTAGTTGGCATTAAAAAGAATCTTGAATAAGTTCCATATTTTATCTGGTCAGGCTGGACCTCTTGGATGACTCTCTTTTTTAGCAGCTTTTGTATTTCTAGTGCTGCTACTTTCCTCTGACTGGGTGGAACATTGGGAATTTTGCATACGTTGGAGGTGGAAGGGAAAAGGGAATTACATAAACACTGGAAATAATCCTCTGCACTCACGTATCTTTTGTGATGTTTAGCAAGGCTCTCTGGTGCAGGGATAATTGACCCCCAATTGCCTCCACAGGAGGACAATAAGGCCTCCTTTCAGGAGGGCTGGTAGGATCTATCAGATCAAGAATCTCTGGACCTCTGGTTCTGTGGGCCTCCTCTACAAAGTGGGCATTGTTGTCCATTGGAGTCCCCCCCCTATCTGCCCCTAAGGGAACTTTTTCCACGTGTGTCCTGGAAATTACCCTGGGACTTTTCGAACCATATTTTTTGACCACCACATTGATTCCTAGAAAAGGATCACTGAGGAGTCAAGAAACATACAGCCAATGCCGAGAAGGTCTTTACATCCTTCTCACACCTGCATAAGGTGTCCTTCATTTTTGGGCCAAACAATGAATTTCCGTCAAAGGAAGCATTGACAAACAAGGACTTAAAGGGCTCTGCAACATCACATAAGTGCAACAAGGCATGCCTCCTAATGGATATGCCTGAACTCGCTGACCTTGAGGCACCTTCGGCTGCATGCAAAATAAGCCTCATGGATGAATTTGAAATGGATTGGAGGGTAGCTAACTGAGAGGCCACAGAGGATTGAGCCTCAGCAGTAATGGTTCCTGAAAAGGACTTAGCTCCCTGATCAAATCCCTTTTCATGTGCCAAATAGTTCAGCGACCTAAGAGCAAAGGTCACTGATGCATAGACACACTTCCCAAACCTATCCATCTCCCTAGACTGCCAGTTAGGGGGAATGAACATAGGAACTTTTTTTCAGCCAGTTCCTTCTTAGTGGCCACCACCATGACCATGGCATCAACAGGCACCCCCATACTCCAAAATTCCTTCCTGACCAGTGGGCCAGAATTTGATCTGGCCTCTTAGGGATTGGCTCAGCTGATTCAGGCTCCTTCCATGCCCATCGAGAAACCAAATCAATGAGCTCATTGGCAGGTGTAGTAACCCAGGAGGTAGATGGGCCAGCATCAAAGGCCTCCAGAAATACTGATTCCTCCAGTGAAGGGTTGCTGGAGGTCCAACCACCACTTGGCTTCAGGATCTCAAGGATGTCTTCAAATGAGACACATTCCAAAGGGGATCCTGGAGACCCTTCTCCTCATCAAAATCAGTATTCTCAGTGACTGACTCTTGTGGAGAGTCCAAGTGCCTCCTCTTGTACTTCCTCTTCCTAGGGACATCCTCAGTGGGATACTTGAAGTGTCAGAAGAGATTGTAAAACCCTGCTGGGTGGTCTGGGGTTCACAAGCTGGCTGTGGCTCTGGCATAGAATGACGTGGCTCCAAGCACAGAGACATCAGGGAATTAGATTGAAGATCCAAGGAAGTAGGTTCTGTCCATCCTGTTGCAGCAGAAAATACTCTCTTCACCATCTTGAAGGCAAACCACCCCAGAGAGAGGGAAGACCCTGGCTCTGAGAAGGCAGGCTTCTGGACCACTGTCTTCAACTGCCCTGAAAGGAACCGAGCTACCCAATGTTTAAGCACCAAGGTGCAAAGACAGCTTCTAAACCCTCAGAGTAAACTCCAATGCCTCGGATCCGACAAGGAAGCCTTGATTCTGAGAGTCATCCAGATTCCAGAATATCAGCCAGAGCACTAAGAGTTAGCTTTGGATCTGAAGATAAGGTTATCTTCAGATCCAAGCCAGACAGACTGGGAAGGTTCAGACCCAGGGACTCTGAAGCAACCAGAGGGATCAGAGAAGGAGCAAGTAGTGGTGGTGTGGTGGATGGATGGGCCTTCTGACCCAAGGGTGTAGGAGCCAGTAAAACACTCATTTGAATCTGCACTGACAGAAACTTCCTCATCATTCTGTCCACATCTTCTTCAGTCAAATTTCTGAACGAACAAGTTGAGGCAAGAGAAGATGACTTGTACTGGCACCTCTCCAAAAAAGGGGAGGGAACCATGGAAGGCACTAGATCATAAAAAGGAGAATATCTGGTTCTAGGATGAATTATCGGATCTGAAGCAGTCAGATCCGTGGGTTTCCTTGTTGGATCTGAGGACATAGGATCCACCATTTTTTTCTTCTTTGGATCCAAAGGGGAGGGACTTTGAGAAACTTTCAAATCCAACTTTGGTCTCTTCCTTGATGGCTCTGAGGAAGGAGTTAAGGAAGTAGAAGGCCTAGGAGATTTTGATAAGGACTCCTTAGCCTTAGTATCTTGGGACTGAGCCTCTTAGATAGCTTCACCAAAGGAGGATGATAGTAAACCTTTAAGGATAAGCTTATTTTTTCCTATCCACTAGAGGCTGGGATAGAATTTTTTACAAATGGAACAAGTCTCCTGAAGATGTTGAGGGACTAAACAATAAACACAAAGGTATGAGCATTTGAAATAAGCAATCTGTGCTCACATTTCAGACACTTCTTAAATCCAGCAGATCCTTTCTCAGACATACTTATGACAAAAAGAGGAAAAAAAATAAGACAGAAGAAAAACTCTTTTTTTATAAGTATGGAAAGAAAGGAAAGAATACCAACAATAATAACTAGTACTACACTAATGTGTAGTACTAATGTATATATACACACACATATATATATATATATATATATATATATATATATATATATATATATCTACATGTGTGTGTGTGTGTGTGTGTGTGTGTGTGCTGACCAAATAGTATGTATTTTTTGTTACTATAAAACCAAAATCCTTTGAAAGGGTTTTGACCAGTAATAACCATTCTCTAAACTAACAGCAATTTCACCAGTTTTTGAAAAATAGCTCGTGTACACACTCATTTATATTACTAAAAGGGTTGTTGAAATTATCAAAATGATTTTAAAAACATTTTCAGATGTACAGATGTATAACAGCATTAGTAACAGGGACAACTTTACAGCGATTTGTAACTTTAGATATCTATATGCTAGTGTTGGGTGGTGTACATGAAAAAAAAGAGTTAAACAAAGATGAGCATAGGAAGACTGCAGCTTTTAAATGGAAATATTTCACTGGTTGAATTCAGAGAAACCAATATTTAAAAATATGTATAATCTGACAAGGGCTCCTATTTGTTACATAAAACCATTAAGCTGATATGACTACTTTTACTTATGCGTACTATCATGTATTTTCTACTTACCAGAACAAGTTTTAGCAGATCAGCAGCGTGAACACGTTCATTTTCAGTTCTAGGCTCTTTAACCACCATCTCATCATACTCTTCTTCTCTCTTGATAATAAGCTGGATGTAATCCTAAGTCAAAAGTGATTAAGAGCAACAGTTCATTTTTTTTTTCTCAGATGATTGTTTAATTCATGGTTTGTATGTCTAGTCTAATTTCTGCACAGTGTTAAGGTTTTCACATAGTCCTTTTCTGATACAGAATGAATACTGCTTTGAGGCTATAAGCCTTCCTCAAAATATTTGCTCTCTTTTCCTCTCATCTTGGATCAACTATGATTTAAGTGTCACTTTCCTTTGTGTGCCTCAGACAATGTTAAGTAACTACTACTACAGTGCAGGAGTAAAACATTTAGTATATAAAAACAACAAATGAAAATGCGATAAAGAAGGAAAACAACAAATGTTCACATACAGAACTGTTTTATTGTCTAAGAGCCTTGGCTTATAAGCTATCCAAGGAAGATAAAAGACACAACCACATACAATACATATATAACAACATCAATTAATATATAATAAATAGATGCTATGTACTCACAATAACTTGGCATCTGTGTTGTCCATTTTCATTCTCCTTCACTGCTGGATCATTGGATCTGACTTGGACTATTTTTCAAGACTTTAGGATCCGAGTCTCGAGCTCCTCCCTCTCCCATTATGCATCATACATATTCCTCTAAACCTCCAGATTGGGTTTGCTGCCTTACACAGTAGCATACATACTAGAAGGAAGGAAAAGAACAGATCAAGGCATCTGGGGGCCCCCACAATGATCCTAAGGGTTCCAAAAACCTCCAGGTAACTTCTCGAATAAACCTAGGTTGGGGGATGGTTGGGAGACAAGTGAGGAAAAATGAAAATACGTATGATGCATAATGGGAGAGGGAGGAGCTCGAGACTCAGATCCTAAAGTCTTGAAAAAAAGTCAGAGTCAGATCTGATGACCCAACAGTGAGGGAGAATGAAAATGGACAACACAGATGCCAAGTTACGGTGAGAACATAACTTCTATATCTGATGTTGTCCTTTTCATTCTTCCTCACTGTTGGGTCAAAGTCCCCAGCTATGTAACATCTGGGTGACCCCTAAGGAAGCATATGCCGGAGCACTGTTGAGCTGAAGGATGCCTTGCTTTTGGAGACAATGTCCAGTTTATAACCTGAGACAAAGGTACGATTCTTAGACCAAGTGGCCATAGCGCATATCTCATCAATTGAAGTCCTGGCAGAAAGGGCTGTTGACATGGCCGTGGATCTGCTAGAGTGAGCTTTAGGAGGATGAGGTAATTGAATACCTTTTTGATAGTAAGTAGTAGAAATAGAAGTTATGTTCTTACCATAACGTTCCATGTTAGTTGTCTTCTTCTCGCCTTCTTCTTGCTGGATGGGTTCGGAGCCGACCTCGGCTCTGACTCGGCCACTCTAAAGCTCGAGAGTTGGTTCCACCGGCTCGAGGCTCCCCTTATATCCCACAATGCTAGGCAAGAGTTACCTCAGATCTCGTTTGTAAGCTAACCCCAGCTTATAACAGAAACAGTATAACTGTAAAAAACAGAATCCACCTCTAACAACAGGAAGAAGAAGGGTGACCTACATCCTGAAACAAGAAATATGCCTAATAGCATATAGCTAAGAAAGAGGTGGTAGAAAGAGAGGTCACGATCACAACTCCTCTAGGTCTGTCCAGGCCGGGGGAAGGAGGGTGGGACGCAAGAAGAAGGCGAGAAGAAGACAACTAACATGGAACGTTATGGTAAGAACATAACTTCTATATGTTAAGTTGTCTATCTCGCCTTCATTCTTGCTGGATGGGACGCGTCCTAGCACCTTGTCCCGGGTGGCCTAACGGAACAGACTCCTGAGAACAGTGGAACCAAAATTAGCTCTATGCCTAGAAGCTAAATCCAACTTATAATGGGAAATAAAAGTGTGAGGAGTAGCCCAAGTAGCCGCTGCACAGATGGTGTCAATAGGCAGTCTGTCTTGAAAGGCTAGAGAAGTAGCCAAAGCTCTGGTGGAATGTGCTTTAGGCTTATTAGGCAGTTTTGGTGTCTAATCTCATAAACAAGGGTAATCAGAGATGTTAGCCATCTGGATAAAGATACCCTTGAAACTGGAAGTCCCTTTCTGCTTTCCGCATAGGAGACAAACAGTTGATCAGATTTTCTGAATTGTTTCGTCCTGTCCAAGTAGTACCTTAATTGACGATGAACATCCAGACAGTGTAATTTTTGTTCAGACCTATTTGAATACTCCGGGAAAAAGACAGGGAGGTCAATGCACTGGTTTAGATTTGATGTTGAAACCACCTTAGGCAAAAGGACGGGTTAGTTCGTAAGGAAACTCTGTCCTTATGGAACACAAGGTAAGGAGAACGACAACTGAGTGCTTGAAGTTCTGAAATTCTTCTAGCTGATGTGATAGCCACCAGAAAGAGAGTTTTCCATGATAATAACTTTAAGGAACATGAAGCTGCAGGTTCGAAAGGGGAAAGAATCAAAGAAGCAAGAACTAAATTTAGGTCCCAAGGAGAGGGAGGATTTCTTACAGGAGGTCTGAGAAGAAAAACTCCTTTCAAAAAGGCTTTGCAGAGTTTGTGGGACATTAGGGCAGATTCAGAAATACCCACATGGAAATTAGAAATAGCTGCCAATTGAACCTTAAGAGTAGATGGAGATGAACCTGCATGGAAAAGTTCAGCAAGAAAATCAAGGACTAGTTGGATGGAAGCGGTGAAAGGATCTATGTCCTTTCCTTGTGCCCAATATGAAAAGCGTTTCCACTTACTCAAATAAATCTTTCGAGTGGAAGATTTATGGGAAGCTATCAAAATATCTCTAACAGAGTGAGATAGTTGAGGAAGCCTGGCTACGGTTGGAAGTGGAGGAACCAAGCAGTGAGGTTCAGAGAGGGGAGGGCGATGAAACTGACCCGACTGATGGATCAAAAGATCTGGAACTAGGTCCAGATTCCACGGTCGCTCAAAAGAAATCGATGTAGAAAGGGGAACCACACTTGCCGAGGCCAGTAAGGAGCAATGAGGATCAATGAGGCCTTCTGAGCGATAGCTTTCTGTATTACTTGAGAGATCAGTGGGAAAGGAGGAAATGCATACAGAAGTCCCGGGGCCAAACTTGGACTAGCGTCCCTGCTGGGTTGGCCTGGTAAAGGGAATAGAGTGAAGTATTCTCTGCACTTGCTGTTTTGGGGAGTAGCAAAAAGATCGCAGCAAGGCTGACCCCACTTGAGAAAAATCTCTCTCACTACAGAGTCTTTCAGAGACCACTCGTGAGGCATGAGAATAGCTCTGCTCAACTTGTCCGCAATGTGATTGGACTTCCCGGGGATGTGCGTTGCTATCAGAAAACGCTGAGAAGAAATCGCCCATTGCCACAGTCTGAGTGCTTCTCGACACAGGGGGTATGATCTGGTTCCGCCTTGTTTGTTGATGTACCACACTACAGACATATTGTCTGTCTGGATTGCAATCGTTCCCAAAGGAAGAGAGTCTTGAAGGGCTTGCAACGCTAAAAGCACTGCTCTCATCTCCAGAACATTTATGTGCAAGTGGCATTCGTTTGGCTGCCATGTGCCCTGGACTGTCCTGCCCTGATAATGCCCCCCCCACCCAATCAGGGAGGCATCCGTTGTCAGAGTAGCAACCGGAGGAGGTGGAACAAATGGTCTTCCCGACAGGAGCTGGGGGGAAGACATCCACCACATGAGATGCTTTTTGCACGCTTGCGTGATCATAATGGTGTGAGACATTGGGAGTTCCTGGTATGACCATTGAGTAAAAAGCATCCACTGAAGGATCCGCATGTGGTATCTGGCCAATGGAAGGAGAGGTATGGCCGCTGCCATGATTCCCAACACCTTTAGAATTAACCTGGCTTTGGCTCTGTTGTTGTTGAGAAGTAGTGATACTAATTTTTGAATGTCTGATATCCTTTGGTTCGTTAATGTTGCAGACATGTTTACAGTATCTAAATTTGCGCCTATGTAGGTAATAGTACGACAAGGCGACAAAACAGACTTTTCGCAATTTATTGAGATACCCAGTTTTTGACAGACGCGAAAAGTGTAATCTCTGGCCATCAGAAGGAGATGCTTGGTGGGAGCTGTGAGGAGCCAGTCGTCCAAATATGGAAACACCTGGAATCCTTGTCGTCTCAGGTGAGAAGCTACCACTGCCATGCATTTGGTAAACACCCGGGGGGCAGTGGTGAGACCAAAGGGCAGGGCCCTGAATTGAAAATGACTGGTTCCCAGCCTGAAGCGGAGGAATCTTCTGGAGCGCCTGTTCATTTTTATGTGATAGTACGCGTCCTGAAGGTCTATAGAGCACATCCAGTTTCCTTTCCCCAATAGGGGAAGAATGGATTGCAGCGTGACCATCCGAAATCTTGTTTTCTTGACCGATCTGTTCAAGATACTGAGATCCAAAATTGGTCTCCAGTCCCCTGTTTTCTTTGGAACTAAAAAGAACCTTGAGTAGATTCCGGATCCTAGTTGGTCTGCTGGCACTGGCTGAATAGCTCTTTTGCAAGCAGTTTTGAAATTTCCAAAGCTGCTATATCCCTTTGAGCGGGTGGAACATCTGGAAGGGATTTTTTTGACTGATTTGGAAAACGAAGAAAGGGAATAGAATAACCTTCGAAAATGATGGACTGTACCCATTTGTCTTGTGTCAAGGATAGCCAGGCTTCCGGTACAGTGACAATCTTCCCCCGACTGCCTCCGAAGATGGGCAGTCGGGCAACACCTCAGGGATGCTGAAAGGGCTTATCGGAGGACGTTTCTCGATTGCCCTGGTTCTGCGGACCCCCTCTGCCTCTAGGGCGACGTCTACCATTGTTGTTCCCCCCTCTGCCTCTGGCGGGGAACCGACTCTGTGCATCAGGCGAAGTCCCTTGAGATTGTTTACGGAACCACATCTTTCCCCCCTTCTGGCCTTTGGGGTAAGGCCTAGAAGGAGTAGAAAAACGGACTCCGACGGCAGAAAGGGTTTTGCCATCAGTCTCGCACCTAGTCAGGGTCTCTTTCACTTGTGGACCAAAAAGAGATGATCCATCAAAAGGGGAGTTCGTGAAAGACGTCTTGAAAGGTTCCGCAAAATTGCATAGCCGCATCCAGGCGTGCCTACGTAAGGCTACCCCTGTTCCTGCGGCTCTGCTCGCTCCATCGGCCGCATAAGAGAGGAGGCGCATGGAGGAGTTGGAGATAGAATTAAGGATAGCTAGCTGCGTGTTCATTTTCTCTTGGAAACCCGCAGCTGTAGGGTCCTTCAGCATTTCACTCGCTTCTTTGATCAAGTCCCTTTGAAGACGAGTGAAATGGCACAGGTAATTCAGCGAACGCATAGTAAATGTCGCTGAGGAGAACATCCGCTTCCCGTACCTATCCATGGACCTAGATTCCTTGTTAGGTGGATGGACAGGCACTGAAGGATCGGCCAGTTCCTTCTTTGTGGCGGCAGCTACCACCATAGCATCCACAGAGACTCCTTTTGATAAAAATTCCTTGTCTGATGGAGCTGTGATGAATTTGGAGGGTCTCCTGGGAGTGGGGTCCACTGAATCAGGAGCCGTCCATGCCTTCTTAGCAACCACCTGCATGAGGGGGTCGAAGGGGGGGGACACCCAGGAGGTGGAAGGACGAGAGCCAAACGCCTCAAGATACACAGATTCGTCCTCTGAAGGGTTGAGGGCTGGCCAATTTCCCCTCTGTTTAAGGATCTCCAGAATGTCTGCAAATGAGACATCTTCAGAAGGGGAACGGGGGAACCCTCAGAATCATCCAGATCTGTGTCCGACGTGATAGACTCAGGTGAGTCAATGTGCTTCCTCTTGCACTTCCTCTTCCGAGGGGGCTCTTCTGCCAAATCAGGAGAGGCCTCGGAAGAGGATGAAATCCCCAAAGGGAGCTCCTGAGGAGTTGGCTCTCTGCGGTCCGGGATGAGGGAGTGAGTCAACTTACCCTGAGGCAGCATAGAGGGAGGGGCTGACGGAGCCGACTGTGGAGTAGAGCCAGGCTCTAACACACTCCGCATGACCTCGAAAGCACCCCTGTCAGGCAGAGCCAGAGGTCCCCGCTCCGAGGAGCTAAGGACCCCCCTCGGCACCGACAGTGATGGCTCCGAGGCCGATGTCGGAGCCGAACTCACCAGCGCCGAAGCACCGAGAGGGAGAGGGGGGTCGGACAAGGGTCCGATGCCACTCACCCCCCCGGAGCCGACGAGGGAAGTCCGGCGCCGAGATTCCTCCATGGAAGAAAACGGAGCCGACGGGGGCCCGAAGACAATTGTCTCGGCTCCGAGGTGACCACAGTCTCGGTTCCGACACGACCCGGCTCCGAACTCAAGAGAGTCGAAGGAGGAAGGAGTTGATGGACCGGGACAGGCACCGACTGATGAGTCGGGCTCTGAAGCATCTGGGCTAGTGCCTCGGACTTGAGTAGTCGACTCACCACCCTCTGAAGGTCATGATCGGACAGCCTCGATGACCTAGAGGAATGAGACCTTTGGCTCCGTTCAGACAGCAGGGGAGATCCTGGAGCCGAATGAACGGAGCCAAGAGAAGGTGACCTAGACCTCTTTCTGGTTGTCGGCTCCGAAGATCTTGTCGGAGCCGACACGGTACTCGATAACCTCGGCTCCGGCCGAGCCGAGGAAGCCACAGAAACTGTGGACTGAGTCTTATCGGCTCCAGCCGGAGCCGATAAAGGCAAAGGTTGAACAACCTGAGGTCTCGGCTCAGAAGCCGGAGCCGAAGACCTCGATGCCTTGGAGGGCTTCCCTGTTGAGACAGACAGGGAATCCTCAGGCTTCAACAAGCCTCTCAATATAAGCTTGTTTTTCTTTCCTGCAGGACCCTGGGGCTGAAGCCATGGCAGACAGCACAGGAGTCCTGCAGGTGCAAAGGCCCCAGACAATAGACACAAGAAGTGTGAGCGTCTGTCAGAGACATTTTCTGACAGCACGCATCACACTTCTTGAATCCGGAGACCTTTGCTTCTTTAGACATAGCCTAACTGGTGAACACAAACACACACTCAAACACACCAGTTATACCCTGTCAGAATAACAAACTTTAGTAAAAATACTAAAAATAAAGTACAATAAACAGTAGTACACTACACAAACACTCCCTAGGGAAGGGAAGGCCTAAGGCCCAAGGGAAGAACTAAAAGTTCTTTTAACAAGAAACGGGAAAAATTAGGTTCGGGGATAAAGTTCAATGAACTACACTAATTTAAGAATAATTAAACTAAAAAAGGGGTAAAAGAGTAACTTTTTATAGAAAAAGCTAAAACTCACCAGGAACCGGTAGAATAACCAACCTCGAAGCTGTAGCGGCAAACGAGATCTGAGGTAACTCTCGCCTAGCATTGTGGGATATAAGGGGAGCCTCGAGCCGGTGGAACCAACTCTCGAGCTTTAGAGTGGCCGAGTCGGAGCCGAGGTCGGCTCCGAACCCATCCAGCAAGAATGAAGGCGAGATAGACAACTTAACATATGCAGTTATCCATTTAGCCAAGGTGATCTTGGATACTGTTTGACCCAAGTGATTAGCTGTAAATGATATAAAGAGTTGATCAGATTTTCTGTGATTTATTATCATGTGCAGATAGAAATGCAATTATCTATGGACATCAAGGAGATGTAACATATATTCTCCTTTTTGTTCGAAAATTTTGGAAAGAAAATGAGAAACTGAATTGACTGGTTAATGTTGGATTCTGTTGCTACTTTAGGTATAAAGGAAGGGTTAGCTCTTAAGGAAACTGTCTTTATAAAAAATGATGTAAGTTGGTTTAGCTGATAGACCCTGCAATTTGGATACTCTTTTGGATGAAGTGATGTCTACCAAAAATGTAGTCTTCCAGTATAGAAATTTCAAGTTTTTGAGTGAGACCTTGCAGAACAATGGTAAGATCCCAAGGTAGAGAAGGAGCTTTTATTGGTGGTCTTAAAAAGAAAATTCCTCACATAAAAGCCTTGCATAATCTTGATGAAAAAATAATAGAAAATCCTGTCCCTGAATGAAATTTGGAAATGGCAGCTAGCTGTAACTTTATGGTAGAAAAACTGTACACCTTCAAGATAAAGTGTCCTCAGAAAAAGGAGAATAGCTGATGCTTAGGCTGAAAAAGGGTCTATATTCTCCTTTGAATCCCAAATTGAAAATCTTTTCCACTTATTGTTATAAAACTGTTTTGTGGAAGCCTTCTGAGAGGTGAAGATTATGTTGTGCCGTGGGGAAGCTAGCCTGGACTTTCGTACAATCACCGGAATTGGAAAAAAAATGCGGTCAGTCTTAGGGTGTGCAGATTGGGTTGTTGAAGTTCTGATGTGTGAGAGATAAGGTTCTTACTGGGCTCCAGTATCCATGGAGGATACTTGAGGTGAGACCACAGGAAGAGGAACCATACCTGGCGAGGACAGATGGGGGCAATGAGGATAAGTATGAGCTTCAGCCTGCTGGCTTTCTGTAGAAATTTTGGGATCAAAGGTTGAAGGGGTAAGCATAAAGGAGGCCCGGGGGCCAATCGTGAACTAGATCATCCCTCTGAGACTCTCCCTTTGGAAGGATCAGAGCAAGGTACTTACTGCATTTATTGTTTAGGAGGGAAGCAAAGAGGTCATAGCAAGGCTGATCCCACTGGTTGAAAATCTTGTTTGCTACTGATTGATTAAGGGACCACTTGTGCGGGGTCAGAGTGGACCTGCTGAGCCTGTCTGCTAACATGCTGGCATTCCAGGAATGTGCACTGTAATTAGAAAGGTTTGAAGAGATCACCCACTCCCAAACCCTCATAGCTTCTCTGCATAACAGGTAAGATCAGGTTCCTCCTTGTTTGTTTATATACCAGACCACTGACATGTTGTCTGTATGAATTGCAAAAGTCCCCAGTTTACAATGTGAGAAGGACTACTCTCATCTCTAGGACATTGATATACAACTTGGTCTTGTCGGGGGACCTCGTGCCTTGGACCATCTTTTCCTGATAATGTCCCTCTACCCCAGCCTCCATGGTCAATGTGGCTCTTGGGGCAGGATGGTCCGCCCAGATGTAGATCGTTTGACTGCATCCATGACTGCAGATAGCCTCTGCAGACTGGTGTTAGTTTGATAGGAACAGATAGTGACTGGTAAATAACCGACCACTGAACAACCAGTGTCCACTGAAGAAGTACCATAAAAAAATATTGCCAAAGGTATTAGGATTATGGATGCAGACATAGATCCTAGTGCCCTGAGGACTAACTTAGCTGGTGGAACTGGATGGTCTAACAATTCCTGGACTTGATGTCTGACAGAACTTATGCAATGCAGGGGTGATGAAGCTATTTATACTGAAGTGTTCAATTACATTCCAATAAATTCTAGATTCTGCACAGACGTCAGGTTCAATTTTGCTAGATTTATGGAAATCCCTAGAGAACTGAAGATTTGGATTAGGTCTTCCCTGGATCAGTTGATGCCTTGTTGGTGCAATAAGGAGCCAATTGTCTAAGTATGGAAACACCTGGAATCTTTTTAGCCCTAGGTGGGCCACAATGACTGCCATACATTTAGTAAACACCCAGGGGGTTGTGGTAAGTCCAAAATGAAGTGCTCTGAATTTGTAATGATTGCCCCCAGCCAAAAGCACAGGTGCGTCCTGGAGCATTTGCTCATTTTGATATGATAATATGCATCCTTGAGATCTATGGAGCACATTCAATAGTCCTTGCTTTGAAGGGGCAGATTGGACTGAACCATAGCCATTCGGAACTTCTACTTCTTGACATACAGATTTAGGTTGCTGAGATCTAGTATTGATCTTAGGTCCCCATTTTCTATGGCACCAAAAAGAAGTGTGAATAAGTTTCGGATCCTATTTGTTTGGTTGGGATCTCTTGGATGACTTTTTTTCTAGAAGTCTTTGAACTTCTTCAATGGCAAACTCCCTCTGACTAGGTGGTATCTCTTGGGGTATCCTCCTGGGAATTGGAGGTGAAGGATAAAAGGGAAAGTAGTAAGCTCTTGATATTATTTTTAGCACCAGACATTTTTGTGATCTTTGCCCAGGCATCAAGGTGCAAAGATAAACATCCCTTGAGTGGCACCAGAGATGGACAGTTAGGCAGCACTTCAGAAGCTCTTATAGAGTTTAATGGGAAAAGTTTTCCTGAAACCCTGATTCTGCAGATCCCCCCACCTCTAGGGCAGCATATACTGCTGAAACCTCCTCCTCTGCCTCTGGAGGAAGTATCCCCTGCATGGGCCCTGGAAAGGTCCTTGAGATTTCCTGAACCAAGCCTTCTTCCCACCTCTTTGATTCTAGAGAAGGTTGTCTGGGTATAGAAAATTTGATCCCCACAGCAGGCAAGGTCTTTCCATATTTCCCACAGCAGGGAAGCTTTTCGTTAACAGATGGTCCAAACAAAGAGAAACTATCAAAAGGGGCATTAATGAAAGGTGCCTTGAAGGGTTCTTGCAAACTCTCGGTTTCATTCAGGCATGTCTCCTTATGGATTTAAGTGAACCAGCTGCTCACAAGGAGCCTTCCGCTGTGTGCAAAATCAGCCTCATCAAGGAATTTATCAGGAAGGAAAGAGTCGCCAACTGGGAAGAAATCTTTTTAAGATCCTCCTCCAACAAGGTCTCTTTAAGAGAGGTGGTTAATTCTTTGACCAAATCTCTCTGCAAACATATAAAATGTGTCAAGTAGTTCAATGCTCTCAACACAAAGGTGGCGGAGACATAAACATGCTTCCCATGTTTGTCCAGTGCTCCAGACTCATTGTTTGTGGGATGGACTGAGGAGCTTTGTTCAGCCAGCTCCTTTTTTTTGTGGCTGCTAACACAACAATGGCATCAACTGGAACACCTTTACTCCAATGTACATGATAGGTGGGTGAACTAAGGAACTTGTCCGGATGTTTTGGGATCGGCTTGACTGTGTCTGGCTCCTTCAAAGCATGGCAGGAAACTAAATCAATGAGTTTGTCCATCAGGGGGTTATGCAGGACATAGAGGGGCTCATCTCGAAAGGCTACAGAAACAATGACTCCTCGGAAGTAGGATTTTGGGAGGACCAGCCACATTTTTGTTTCAGGAGTTCAAGGATGTCTCCAAAGAAGACATCATCAGTTGGTGACTAGGGGAATCCTTCTCCTTCATCGAAATCGGTGTCCTCAGGCAAGGACTCCAAAGGGGAGTTTATGTGTCTCTTCTTGCACTTTTTCTTACAAGGGACCTCCTCTGTGGGATATTCAGGGGAAGTATCAGAAGAAACGTGGATCCCTTGCTGGGAAACATTCTGGAGGTTAATGGGGAATGCTGACAAATGACAGGATGTATGGGCTCAATGCTCAGACTAGATGACAGATGGGGAGGATTCTGGAATTGATGTGATGTTTCTCTAATTCTAGAGAAAGTCCTTTCTGTAACCTGGAAAGCCAACAGACCCGGCGAGATCCCCTCCTCCTCCCTCGGAGCTGAAGCTGCCAGAGGAAAGAGGACAGAGCCCACACCGGATCCGAAACCTCCAGACAGAAATGGACCGGAACTCTCAAGGGAGAAGGCTCTAAGGGGAAGGGATGGTTCTGAAAAGGTCAGAGCCAAAGCCAACCCCCCCCCCCCCAGAGCCGCCACTGACATCTAGGATCTGAGATCTGTTCTGATCCAACATATGTGGAACACAGCTAATCAGGGACATAGTAGGAGTCAAGGAAGGGGGCTTCTTCAGATCCGACATTGCCTTTCTTGGGATTCCCAGATCCTGGGCTACCAAAACTGGGGGTCAGATCGGAAAAGGAAACTCTAAGGCAGGTGATGGAGCACTCACAGATCCAAGATGGGAGGAAGATAGCAAAATCCCCATCTGTATTTAAGCCTTGAAGAACCTCCACATCATTCTGTCCATATTATCAAAAAAGCTCTGTGAAGACCTGGAGGAAGAGGCCGTGGAAGGTTGTCTGGACTTAGGAGTTCTCAATATCTGAGGTGGAGGAACCGGAGGAACTGGAGAGACGGGATAATAGAACTGCATTACTGCTTCAAACCTTCAGATCTGAAGCCTTAGGATCTGAAGTTGTACTGGTTGGAGTGGTGGAACCAGATATGTACACTGGCTCCATCAGTTCTGAGGCTGTTGTCAGCTCCAAAACTAGTCTGGTTCTGTTCAGATCCTATGAGGCTTTTGGATTTGGAAAAAAACTAGATTTGTTTGGCTCCAAAGAAGATTTCAGATCCTAAAAATGTGTTGCCTGAGTCTGATTTGAAGTTGTTGGCTCCAACAGTATCTGGCAAAGCCCCCCCCCCCCCCCAGGGAGACTGAGAGGGCTTGCCATTTCAGTTCTTTGGAGCTAGTAGGCTTTGTGGGAGTTTGAGCCCAGATGAAGGCAACAGGCCCTTAAGAATCAGCATGTTTCTTCTGTCAGACAGGGTCCTTGGGTTAAAGGCTGCATAGATGTGGCAGTCTACTTCTAAATAACTGCTCCTAAGCAATAGATGCACTTCTTGTGGGCATCCGAATTCAGAATTTTGTGCCACAAGAAGTGCATCTCTTGAAGCCTGTGGGTTTGTGAAACATCTGAAAGTGTTTTAGCAGATTTAACCAATTTAGAACAATCTTTTAAAATTATACAACTGAAGGTAGCTTAAGAAAAACACTACTAATGATAATAAAACTATAAGAATACAGTAAGAACAAGCTATATATTTATTATTATTATTATTATTATTATGTTTTTTACAACAAAAGTGCATGCACTATAAGGAAAGTGATAAAAAGGGAGGTAGCAGTCCCTACCGTCTTTGAAAACTAAATGGAGGGGTGGATATAGTTATTCCTATAATCTATTGAGAGATATATACAAAAGCTTATGTATATATCTGTAGTATAAGTTGTATGCAAATTATCCCATTTGCAGGCAAAATCCATGCAAATGAGGTGAATTTGTGATCCAGGAATCCGGAAACCGGCCATGCAGTACTAGTGTAATCTGCAGAAATGTACTCCGCCACATGCAAATACAAGCCACTGAAAACTATTCCAAGGTTTAATTATGCTAAACATTACTGATTAATGAACCCATTAATAAAAACACAAATATTACTTTATCATTTTGAGGGATCAAATACTGTTCATCTTAACTTGAATGTATTCATGCATTGCAAGCATTTCCAAGTTCAGCACTAACAACTAGAGTGCATGTAATGACTGTACTGCTTTATGTTCATGGAGTCCAAGGACTATTACAATTTTACAACAGCACGTCCATATAAACCTCAGAGCTCATCCTGCTATCCTAAATACAACAGAAAACAGTACTCTGTGTAGTTAAACAAGTTCTGAACATAATCTGATAACTACCAATTAGGTTCACTATTTAAACATTATACAAAATGTAGTTTAAATTACCTTACACAAACACCAGTTACGGGAATACTTCAACAAATCTCCCAATTCCAAGCAAAGTGATTTTCACTTGTTACAAACATGAAAATACACTTTCTTTAACTGATTAAACTCTACAAGCTATAAGAACAAAATCTAAAAGTAATTTTATTGTTTACAAGGCTGTATCCTAGAAATGGCGCTACATGCACCAAGCTTAAGTGGTCAACTGCAAACCCAAACATAGAGCATTAGCGTAGATGTCTTGGCCTCAGTTTTCATTTCATGTGTGATTTACAGACAGTTTCTGTGCATTTCATTTCTTTTCTGTGTTCATCATGGCTTAAAGCATATGGGAGATATAAATGCCCTTTATGGTTTTCCTGGCAAACGTTTTTACAGCAGCAAAATTAACAATTTTGGGACACACACAGCTGTAAAATAAACCAGATACTAATACAGCATTGACTCGGCAGTAACTGTCTGCAGCTCTCTTACACATATCGGCACAGTAGCAGCTCCTTACACTTACATTTCTAATACTGCAATAGCGAGCGGCAACATTATCAAACTTAAATTACTTGCTTCAAAAAACGTCACAATTGGAAATGAACAACCCAGTTTTTGCTTGCTTGTTTAGATTTCTTACCTTACCTGCATTGGGGAAGGAATCACTTTTAATACAGTAACATTACAAACCACATTGCTGGTTGCTGTACTATACGTAATGTAAAATAAACACAGACACACACACTCTCACGCCCTAAGTTGAATTCTGACAGGCTGGCAGTCTGGTCATGACGCTGATGTCATTGCGTGTGCCCCTGCATGTGATGACATCAGCAAAATTTGAAAAACAACCTGGGAAATTCGGAAATTAAAGGGGCCACTCGGAAATTCGTGACACCCCATGATTTTGACCCCAAAAAGGGTAAAATACCGAGGAATTTGTTATGGTTGAGAGGTATGCTGTGGACCAACACCAAAACACAGCTGTGATGGGGTGATTGCCTAAGGGAAATTATCAGAGAATATATGCATAATGTATGGAAAAGAATATAATAACAGAGGGGGTTGGGTGGGAGCATGGGCAGCATGGAAAGTGCAAGGTCCGACACAAAGCTGTGTGCACACACTATCCCTGGCTGCAAACACATAAATAGGTGGCTACAAACCTGCCCGTATACCACAATAGAGGTAATGTCCTGACTCATGGCACCTGACTCTGGGTAACCTGTGCAAATTTGTACAGATGTGAGGTATTGCCACAGCAAGATAAGGCCATAGTATCATGTCGATGGATGTACAAGTATGAGATCCTCGGCCAGCACTGTACCAAGGTGCTGAATCAGATACACAGACCCAGCAGCAAGTGTCTGCAGCTCCCCCCTCCAGAATGGCATAACTTACCATGAATATGTAGGCGCCTGCCCACAATACCAGACACAGCTGCAGTCCCCCTTGTCCCCCAAGACATCACTGTGAGCAAGAATGTCCACCTGAAAGTACACGAGGACAGAAAACATCACATTGTATAACAGTACACATTTCTGAATATCTCTGCTAACAGTAGTACCATGGAGCTGAAGCAGCACAGACACAATCACCCACAGTACACACTATCCCCTGCACATTTTGTCTCCATATTGCCAAATGATTGATAGATACCCTGCAGAAACAGTTTGCTACCTGTAGGTGTACAACACAAAGGTCTGCACTGCAGGACAAGCTACCTGGAATCAATCTACACATTCAATACAGAAGGGCATACTGGGCATGCTCAAACACTTGGAGAAATGAAGGCAATGTCAGACAGCAACATACTGAAAGGTCATACTGGGCATGCTCACACACTTATATGAAGCCCATGTCTGCAAACAGCAGTGGACCATACATATCTGGCAGTTGCAGATGTTAGTGCATACACTCCTCAGTATGCACCTGTCATGCTTTGCACACAGTGGATAGGAATACTGACATATATGCAAGGACAACACACTATAATAAGCCAAAAGTAGATGTACATAGATGTGTGGAAGAGAGTGACTGTGACAAGGAGCCATCCATTATGAGGCCTGTCCCACCCAGCGCACAGCCAAATGGCTACAATCACATGAGGTGTAAATGCCACTCATTGTAGACATTAGCCACTGGTATCAGTCAGCATTACAGACTATGTGGTGCAAGTGCTAGCTGTGCAACATGACTGTACAAGAAGGTAGCCATCTAACAGTTGTATACATGTACCTGTGAAATATAACCTTGTGTGTGCCTGCATGTGGTGTGTCAACCACTAGATGAATGGGTTATGGCCCATGCACACACACTGCCCTCCCAATAGCCCTACTATGACAAACCTGCTGAGGTCATCCACTTTGAAATACACCTTTGGGAAAGGTGTAGCCCAGTAATCTCCATGGCATGTCCTATAACTATGTACTGCTATAGTGTGATAAACTATTTAGGTAGGAGTTCTAATCCCAGGCATGGCAACTGTGTGTGTGTGTGTGTGTGTGTGTGTGTGTGTGTGTGTGTGTGTGTGTGTGTGTGTGTGTGTGTGTGTGTCTGTGTAAAGAGCAATGCTTTTTAGGCTAGTCACACCCACTACAATTCAAATGCCCTACTTTGGTAAGGCTGCTGATGTCATTCACTGT